>NC_141079.1:38069794-38245364 GCF_041138505.1 Cibotium barometz | reverse complement strand
GTCCGAGACAGCATTTTTTGTGCACGTTAACGTGCTTCTACCCCTAAGAAAGCTCCAACTCTTTGCAAAAAAGAGCAAATGCACTACCATGTTGAATACTTGGGCTTTCTCGTATCCAAAGATGGAATTTCTCCAGACTCCATGAAAGTCCAAGCAGTCATAGATTGTCCTGAACCAAAGAAAGTGAAAGAAGTAAGAGGATTCTTAGGATTGACTGGCTGGTATAGAATTTTTATACCAAAGTATGCTCCCATAGCTTCCCCCTTGACTAATCTGGTTACATTCATTAGTGAAAATGCCAACAAGTACCAGTCAAGGCCGAGAGAGTAAAAATGCCTGGGAAATTACATCCATTAGACATCCCCCAGATGAAGTGGGAATGCATCAATATATTTTTTATTTACTAGATTACCTTCAGTGCAATCAGGTTACAACTCCATCTTCATGGTAGTTGATAGACTAACCAAAGTTGCCCATTTGATTCTAGTAAAACAAACCTACACTGCAGCAGCGGATGTGGCCAGAGTGTTCCTCAAGGAAATCTTCCGATTGCATGGCCTACCTAGAAGAATAGTAAGTGATCGAGATCCCAAATTCACGTTAAGATTCTAGACTGCATTTTTTAAAGCAATAGGAACTTTCTTGGATCTCAGCAGAGCTTACCACCCTGAGACCGATGGACAAACAGAAAGGGTAAACCAAGTAATTAAAGAATCAACCAGATCCATGGCCAAATTCAAAAAACAACTCTTACTCCTTGTTTCAATATCTTCCTCGACGCACGCGTGGGTATGGTCGACGACCCAAAGCACCGTATGGTTAGCACCCTCTAGGATCCTTCGCAAGTGATCTAGCGCTTCACTCATAGGCCACTTCCTTGTCCCTCATCCACCATACCGGAAGCTCACCATTTTAATCGAACCAAGGCTGGTCAAGACCTCGGCCGACCTTGCTACGCGAGACATCCTCCATTGACTCTCCGTCAGCAAGCTGTTGCAACTTTATCAGACTAGGTCTCCACAATCTCATGCTGTGGCATGGAACCCAAGAAGTAGCTAAGCTATCTGCACCTAGTTAAGTTTGCCTACAATGCTTCTTACCACAGAAGTATTGGGATGAGCCCTTTCAAAGCTTTGTATGGACAAGATTTCTTAACTCCATTAACTTGGTCCGACCCATTGATTAGGGTCGAGATGTCCAAACAGATGCTTGATGACATGGAGTAGCAGATGCAGTCAATTCGCAAAGATATAAAAGCTGCCCAAGATAGACAGAAGTAGTATGCAGGTAATAAGAGGACAGACAGAGAATTCGAAGAAGTAGATATGGTCTTCATTCGAGTACACCCCAAAAGAAGTTCTCTATCTCTTTGTTTGGGAAGTACAAGAAGTTATCCCCTAGATATTGTGGGCCATATTTGATTACAAAGAAAGTAGGTGACTTAGCCTACGAGTTTCTTCTACCTCCTCATCTCAAAGTACATAATGTATTTCATGTCAGCCTTCTTAAAAAGTATGTCCGAATCGTGTGCTTAATGATGAAATCTTAACTTCTTCAACCCAAGAACAGATGGAACTCCAACCTGAAGAAATCCTTGATGTTCGAGAAAAGGTTCTCAGAAATAGAATTCTGAGAGAATCATTGGTCAAATGGAAGTTCTATCGTTTTGAAGATGCCACCTGGGAGAAAGAAGCCGAACTATTGTGGGATTACTCCCAGTTTGCGAGATGAGGACATCTCGAGTTTTTCAAGTGGGAGAGAATGTAAGATTCCTCCCCAGAGCCTCAAGATGTCTAGCATCTTCCCCTGTAATCAAATCCCTCTTCTTCAAAAATATAAAAGATCATGTTTCTACCTGTTTTGGCCTAGACAGAGAAAATGTTCTAGAGAGAGGTTATTCAGATTTTGAATATTTTTGGATGGAAAAATATCTCTTCTTATTAAAATAAGCTCCCCTGAAACAGAAGTTCAAAAAGATTTGCAGAAGGTCCATTACAAATCAAGTATATTCTATTCAAGAGGCCTTACCCTAGGGGTCCATATTTTTGAAAAAGTTTAAATTAAGGTTTTGAGGGGCCAATCAGATTCATCCAAATGTGTGGAGAAGATAAATAGAAGAAATAAAGAAAATCCCCCCAAAAATGAGTAAATACACATAAGATGAAGAGTGGACTAAGGACCAAAGGAATTACTAAAAAAATGGATTTTTGACACCTCACAATAGGGATTCCCCCCTCATGAATGAGGCGCCTACTTCACATGTGTGGGGAGTTTTAAATCATCAAAAATTGAGATATTTTATCCCTTCTCTCTCCTAATTCAAGTCTAGTTCCAAAAAGTAAGCTAAACTCACCTAAAAATGGTCAAAAATTGACCAAACTGATCTGGAAAATTCTAGAATCAATTTGCTTGGTTAGGAGCTCACTTTTTCCTACAAATACAAGCCTCCCCCTTTGTTGAAGCTTAATAGTGTTTTATGCACTATTACTCTACTCCTCCCAAGAGCCAAGAACTGTGAATTTCTTAATAATTCACTAGTTTTTGACCATTCCCTCTTCTAAAGAATTGCTGGCCACTCTTGTTGCAAACAAGAGTAGAACCCTCAAACCATCAAGCCAAAAGAAAGCTCCCAGAATTCATGTAAGTTAGAAATCTTATATTTTTCTTTATTCTTTTAATGGTTTTCTTAATTGTAACAGATGCTATGCCTTCTTGGAAAGGCTTTTCCCCTCTCTCATTCTTAAAATCAGCCCTTCTTTATCCTAGTTAAGTGATCTAATTGTTAGAATTAAACTTTTCATATTGTTTCTCTCTTAAAAGTGAAAATTGATTAGTTTAGAATGCTTTAAACCAATTGGGGATAATTCCTGAGTAGATTAAGGTCAGAAAAAATGAAAAATGGTCAGCCATACAAAGGAGGTTATGGTAAAATTTCTAAAAAATTATGAAATAAATTTCATCTTTTATTAATCAAAAAGAGTAATCCCCATCGTTATTTTATTCTAAAAGTGTCATTTTCATTCTTGCATAGAAAGATGCATATTGATTATTTTCTTTATTATAAAAGAAAATAATCAATATGCATAGAAAGATGCATATTGATTATTTTTTATTATTATAAAAGAGTGATTTTTAATAGAATTAAATTCTATGCATAGAAAGATGCATATTGATTATTATTTTATTATAAAAGAGTGTTTTCTAATAGAATTAAATTCTATGCATAGAAAGATGCATATTGATTATTTTTTTAATTATAAAAAAATGATTTTTAATAGAATTAAATTCTATGCATAGAAAGATGCATATTGATTATTTTTTATTATTATAAAAGAGTGATTTTTAATAAAATTAAATTCTATGCATAGAAAGATGCATATTGATTATTCTTTTATAATAAAAGAGTGATTTTTAATAGAACTAATTCTATGCATAGAAAGATGCATATTGATTATTTTTATTATTATAAAAGAGTGATTTATAATAGAATTGAATTCTATGCATAGAAAGATGCATATTGATTATTCTTTTATTATAAAAGAGTGGTTTTTAATAGAATCAAATTCTATGCATAGAAAGATGCATATTGATTATTTTTTATTATAAAAGAATAATTTTCAATAGAATTAAATTCTATGTATAGAAAGATGGATATTGAATATTTTTTTATTGCAAAAGTGTTAATTTCATCAAAATAGATTTTATGCATAAATAGATGCATAAAAGAATATATTTTTTAATTATAAAAGTGTTATTTTCATCAAAATGGATTTTATGCATAAATAGATACATAAAAGAATATGTTTTTAATTATAAAAGTGTTATTTTCATCAAAATGGATTTTATGCATAAATAGATACATAAAAGAATATTTTTTTATTATAAAAGTGTTATTTTCATCAAAATGGATTTTATGCATAGATGGATGCATGAAAGAATATTTTTTTTATTATAAAAGTGTTACTTTCATCAAAATAGATTTTTATGCATAGATAGATGCATAAAAGAATATTTTTTTATTATAAAAGTGTTACTTTTATCAAAATAGATTTTTATGCATAGATAGATGCATAAAAGAATATTTTTATTATAAAAGTGTTACTTTCATTAAAATGGATTTTTATGCATAAATAGATGTATAAAAGATTTTTTTTAAATTGTAAAAATGTTACTTTCACTAATATTGATTTTTATGCATAAAATGATGCATAAAAGAATTTTTTTATTACAAAAGTGTTGCTTCACCAAAATTGATTTCTATGCATAAAATGATGCATAAAAGACCTTTTTTTTATCAAAATAAGAGTTCACTTTAATCCTATGTTTAAATCCCATGAATATTAGAAAAATGAATAAGTAAATACTCAGTGATGAAGGAAAATTATACCGTTTTATATTCTCTAGGATGGTAATGAGAAAATTCAAAAAAACTATCAAAGTCGAAATTTAGATAAATGACTAATGTATTTCTTATAGGAATTCGTGTTTAGTTTTGAATTCAGTAAAGTAATAATTAAAATATTACCTTCGAGAAAGATAGTTCAAGGAGAACCTTTCCAGACTCAAACCCTGAATCAGACTATGACCAAGACGTAACTCCTTCGTCAGTTTCAAGAAATGACGATGTGACCAGTTCAGTAGTTTACACTCAAATCACCCACCAAATTTGAAACTAAGTTGAGACCTTTGATTTTGATCTGAGGATCAAGAATTCAAAATTCAAGGAATTATGCTTGGGAATCCAGACCTGTGATCTAGAAGTCTTCGGATACATAATTAAGATATACTTATTGTATTCAAAAGAAAATCAAAACTGAAAACTTGCATAGAAACCCTGTTTTCTTAAAGGACTATCTTACGCCAGAATGCTGGAGGGAGCATTTGGTATATGTGTGTTCTAAGGGAAGCTCGATTGTTGCAGCTGGCGGCGGGGAGTGTTCAAAGGACGGCTCATGCGGCAAAGCCTTGACCAGCCTCGGTATGGTTAAAATGGTGCCCTTCCGGTACGATGGATGAGGGCCGACGAAGCGGTCCCTGAGTGAAGTGCAAGGACACCTAAGGAGGATCCTGGGGGGTTCTGACCAGGCGATGCACGGGCTCGCGGTGCTGAGGACACCCATGCGTATGTCGTGGAAGATATATATGTATGATGACGAGAAACTTATTGTAAACCGTTACTGGATTTTATTGTTGACCTGGTGGAGAGTGCAGAGTGATACTGTTTTGTGAGAAACAAGGATTGAATGGAAATTTTGAGTTGTGGCATCTGTACCTACTAGTAATTGTTTGTCAATGGATTATTTTATAAATTAAAGTTTAAAGAGGAGTGTGTGAGTATCTGTATTCTAAAGCAAAAGTTAAGAAAGGCTTTCAATTATGGGTGGGTGAGTACTTGTCTGTTGGTTCTACTATTCCAGTGGCTAGGCGGTGGCTAACCCATGGTCCGGATGGGGTTAGGCTGGAAGCAGTAGAGTTTTAATAATAAAATTGATTAATAGGATTATGCTTAGAACTCGAGTAGTTAATTAAAAGCCTGAAGACTTCTCAAATGAATAGATCAACGGCTCTGCCTGATTCAATTAGGAAAAAAGCGTTGATCCCTTCAAGTTAAGTTTGTAATAGTTTCCCTTCTATATGGTTTATTTAGATGAAGGTTAGTTCAGTATCTTGACCTCGTTAGAAAAATTCGTTAAGAAAATATAAATGGTGGAATTGTCCCCGTTTTTCGGGCATTTTCTCGGTTTCGATTTTTTAAATGACCACCAGCTTAGTCTCGTACCCGAACATTCGAGAGCGAGGCCCCAAGTGGAAAACCCTGCCACCCCGCGCATGAGGAAACTACTTCTGCTGCTACCATCCGGGAATCCGGTGCGCAGAGGGGGTAGTGGGATCTCACTGAAGAATCCTGTGCAGAGGTTTACCTATGATGGTTATGTGGCACATCACTATGCATACATGGCAAAAGTTGTACAGGTTGTAGAGACCACATGCATTGATGAGGCTATTGGAAATGTGTGTTGGGAGAAAGCTATGGATGAGGAGATGGATGCACTATATGGAAATGAGACTTGGGATTTAGTGGAATTGCCTAAAGGCAAGAAAGCCATTGGATGCAAGTGGGTGTACAAAGTAAAACATAACAGTGATGGAAGCATAAGCAGGTACAAGGCTAGATTGGTAGCCAAAGGATATGTGCAGACATATGGCATTGATTATGAGGAAACATTCAAACCAGTTGCCAAGATGGCAACAGTGAGAGTTGTGATAGCAGTGGGTGCGTCAAAGCAATGGTCTTTACATCAAATGCATGTAAAGAATACATTCTTGCATGGGGATTGTATATGTTGCAGCCACCTGGTTATGAGGATGTGAGTCACCCCGAGCATGTTTGCAGGTTGAAGAAAGCCTTGTATGGCTTAAAGCAAGCACCAAGAGCATGGTCTGACAAGATTTTTGAATATCTTATCACTATTGGCTTTCATGTAGCCAATGCAGATTTCTTGCTGTATGTGAGACACAGTGATAGAGGGGTTTTGCTTGTTGTCATCTCTGTAGACGACCTAATCATTACGGGGGACCATGATGCAGAGATCTTTGATGTAAAGATCTTGCTTAGACAGAAGTTTGAGATGAAGGATTTGGGGGAGCTCAGATATTTCTTGGGCATTGAGGTGATTAGGTCACCACATGGTATTGGATTACTGCAGAGACAGTATGGCTTGGACATGTTGTCCAAGTATGGTATGACAGGCTGTAAGCCTATCTCAGTGCCATTGGATCAGAATTGCAAGTTGAGTGCAGATTCAGGAGAGATTTTGGAGGATCTTACTATGTATAGGCGTATAGTAGGAAGCTTGATCTACATGATGATCACCAGGCCAGATTTGAGCTATGCTGTTGGGTTGGTGAGTCAGTTTATGCAGGTTCCTCGGAAGCCGCATTTGGATGCATTGAGACGCATACTGAGGTATGTGAGGTCTACTTTGCATTGTGGACTATTTTATGAAACTGGGACAGAGACATGTGTACATGGGTACACAGATGCTGATTGGGCTAGTAGTACTCAAATAGAAGGTCTACTAGTGGCTTCATGTTTTCTTTAGGGAGTGTTGATGTGACTTGGAGCAGCAAGAAGCAGCCTACGGTTGCTCTATCCACAGTACAGAGGCTGAGTACAGAGGTGCTACTATGGCAGCATGTGAGGTAGCTTGGTTAAGAAATTGAAGACTAGAGCCTCCGGACCTGCGAAATCAGGAATGCACCCAAGTAGTTCAGGGTTAAGAAGTTTGCTCTTAGAAGATAACGAGAACCATAGATGTGCATAGCCGAATAAGCACCTATGGAGTCTAGGATTAGGAATGTGCCTAGGCTATGAAGGATGCCAAGGAGCATCAAACAAGGGTCCCTATCTCTGAGTGATTTGTTCCACGATAGCGGACATCAAGGAAGACTAAAGGTTTGGGTTATTGGATTGGGAACCCACTGGGTGTACCAGGTGTTGGGGGCAAGACAACAACCAGCGAGCCGGAATGCTAGAGTTGTGGCCCAATTGGGGGCATTTAACACCACAGTCGTGCCTCAAATAGATAACATTGGGTAACTGTAAATGGACTAGTCGTCGGTTAATAGGCCATCATGGATGTAACTCAGCCGTGCTTAGAGCACGATGCCATCTCTTGTATATCGTTAACCACACATTAAGCAGTATAAAGATGTAATGGAAATCTATACATTGGTTTGCTGTTTGCCAGTTGTGTTAATCAAATTCTACCATTGTGTGTATCTGTCTCTTAAGTCTTTTGTTTCAATTGGGTATTACATACGAGTCAATCTGTCTTGTGTAATCGTTCTTTTTTTGCAATATTTTATAAGTTGATTACGTTGTCTTCAGCTTCTTTCTGTGTATGGTTTCAGTATATTAAGCTAGTGTATTGCTATGCGGATAACGAGAGAAACTTAGTAGGTTATTGGGTAGTGGTCACTCGCAAACTGCTAGAAAGCATCGTTGCACAATGCTTTCTAGCACTTGCTACAATGCAATCTACAACTTGCATAGTGCTAGAAACAGTGTCATGTGCATGACATGAACATGCTAGATCCCATTGCTAATCCCTAAGGTGTAGTAGGAAAAATAGATAGACTAGGAAGTAAGTAGGGCAAAGAGGACACCAAAAATGGGCATTGTGTGGATGGAAGACCAGGTCGACAGGTGGCTCAGAGGGGTTGCAAAAGCACCATCAGCAGAGCAGCAACAACATGCAGTATTTATTGTATTTTGATGCTTGGGCTGACAACAATCAGCCAGCTCTGATGTGGTTTGTCCCAAAGGCCTGTATAAGGCTCATCAACCCAATATTGTGTTATCAATCCCTTCTGGGATGAGTTAGTAGACTAGGGATTAGATAGATGTTTTCCACCTTTTCAAGGGTAGCCTATGGCTTGCTAGATTTGTAAACCTTTTGGTACTATATGAATATACTAAAACTCGGCTATCTCTCTCTCTCTCTCTCTCTGCTCTCCATCTCTTACTTGCGCTTTGCATCAACATGTTCCAGGAAGATGTTTAGGGTTGAAACAAGTGTCCCAGAGCTTCCACGTGTAACAAATAGTGCTAGAAAGCACTGATTCATAGTGTTAGAAGGCACTATGATACAATAGTGATGTTGCCAGATGCATAGATGACACCACAGATATGGGGAAAGACCAAGCTCACCAGATAGGGCTAGTATGGGAAAACAAATGGATATACTTTTTTAAACATATGTATATACTTGGCACATATGGATATCAATGGAGCATATGGATGCACTTGGAACACTTGTATTCTACAAGTTGAGGACAACTATGATAGAAGAGGGAGGAGGGAATGTAGCTATTTGGTTCTCCTAGCTCATTTCACATGATGGAACCCTTGCTCGGACACTAGACATGTGGAAGAAGGCATGGGGACAAGTTCTGTAATATTTTCTTAAGAAAAAGCACCAGTCTTGGTCAAAAATAAAGAAAAAACAAAAAAACAAACTCAGTTGACCCTGTGAGCCAGGGATATCATTTGGCAAGAGGAGACTAAGCCGGACCAAAAAGCTAAAACTCGCTTCTGCAAAAAGTAACTCCAAGGCCAAAAAGCAAGTCCTTGAAGTTTAAAAAAAAAGCTAAAATTTTTTGACAAAAATTGAGTAATATTTTATTATTAAAAAGCAAAAAGAGCAAAAGCAAAGACAAAAAAAGCAAAAGCAAAAGCATAGACAAGCTTTTTAACAAAAAGCAAGGCTTCCCAAAGGTATAAAAGAAGCCCCTTCTCCTCATTCATTGAAGCTTAGAGATTATCCTCACCTTCATCAACATCATCATCAAGTGGAAGAGGACTATCATCATCACCACCTCTCTCTCTCTCTCTCCACTGCTGTTGTTCGGACCTGCTGCTTACATCACTGTACGGGATCACCACCTGTGCCAAAGCCACCTAGAGCTACTGTATCAGAACCCCAGTGCTGACTGTTCGCGCCGCTTGTGTCAGCCTTTGCGCCGCCAGTTGTTTGCCGTATCCGTTGGTTGTGCCACTCCTACCACCCGGTTGTTGCAGCCACCTGCCAAGCTAGCCAACGCCCATCTCTTGGTCGCCTCCCACAGAGCCGCCACTAGCCCCGTTCTGCTGTGCGCCGCCATCAGATTGTCTATCCGCAGCACTGCTTCTATCAACCGTTCGGCATTGTCAATGCCACCTATTCAGTGCTTGCATTACGTGCTTATCTCAGTAGCACTGCCAGGGCTTGCCCTTTTGTTACCTCCCAGCAGCACTCCTTTGAATTACCACCATCTGTGAGCTTGACTCGCCGGGAGGTCGTATCTACCCGGGGATTGGGTATCCATTTTTCGACTAAACATCATACACTTGTCAACTACAGTGTGTATTGCTACAGCTTGGAGATCTTTGGACTTGGTTTTGGAACTTGGGCTTGTACTGGAACTTGGATATTGGACCTGGTACTACCCTGTGAGAGATTCTTTTGACATCTCTATGCCTTATCTTTGACCATTGTCTTTATTCTTGACGGTACGTATCATGGCCTGTCACATGTGTTAGATAAAATAAATGCATACTTACCTCTTGCAAAAACTAGTCAACAAATAGGTATGCATCATTGCGTCTACTAGGAATTCCAGGTAGTACTAGCCAGGTAGTTTGGAGCCCAGTGGACTATCACATGCCATAAATCCAAGCATTTTCCACACATCAAAAACAATATACAAAGTCAAATAAATTCAAACATACATTAATATGCAGTGCACAAATAATGATCCTCGTCTTCATGGATTTTCCTTCTTGGTTTCATTAAAAATTGTGCTGAGCTATCTAGCTCCCAAGGGAAACCGCTCAGACTACCCTCTAGGCCATATGGTCACTACGACTTGTTGGCCGGGAGTTCATCAATAGTCATCTCGGCCATCTAGTCGCATTGACCTCCCAATTGTGAAATCTAATACAACCATCTCGTTGGCAAAGACCACCGCTCGACTCTGAAATCCAATACAGTCATTATGACCGCTCGACTCTGAAATCCAATTTAGTCATCTGGGCCATCTTGTTGTAATGACCGCTCGACTATGAAGTCCAAAATATCAAATCAAGGAGCAAGATGAGAGAAGAGCTTCAAGTTTGATGCTTTTCATGGAAAGCGAGATACACAAAAAGTATTATCTTTTGTTAAGTAGTTTGATGCTACTTTTGGAGGAGATGACTACTCTAAAAAGTCAAAGCTGCCACACAAATACAAATCTTGCTCCTTGGGGCATCATTCCACCCAAACTAGAGCATGTCCAAGTAACCATTATATAAGCAAAAAAATGATCAATTCCAGTCCAATATATAGAATGAAACAGTACAATCCCTCCCTCTTGAATCTGTCTTGATCACAAGACATCTATATATGTACTTTAACAAAAAACACTATATTCGTGAGTTTGGGAATTTCCCAACTCCCATTTTTTGAATACTAAAAAGGTAGGACCTGGATAACATGCCTATAAGTTTTTCAAAACCATATCATGTGACCTATTGTTGGAAAGCGCTTGGAAAATGGAATCTAGTGAGCTATAGAGCGCTCAATTTGGAGTAACGGTGTTCAAGTTATGATTAATCCAAAGATTTGACCACGTGTCCCAAACTTATGGGAAATTCCCATATTCCCCAATATGGTGTTAAAACGGTTGAAAAGTTGTTAAGGTATGTTGCCACATTCTCACCAACTTTTTGTTTTACCTAATCCCATTCTTTCTGCAAATCCACTTCAAAATTTGCAGGTAGGAACTTCTTATTGAACATAGACTTGAAGTCAATCCATGTCTTTGACTCAGTCCCTTCTTGTACCATTTTTAGCCACCAATTCAAGGCGAGTTCCTTCAAATTCTTGCAAACCATGCAAAGCTTTGACTTTTTAGAGTAGTCGTCTCCTCCATCAAACTACTTAACAAAAGATAACACTTTTTGTGTATCTCGCTTTCCATGAAAAGCATCAAACTTGAAGCTCTTCTCTCATCAAACTTGAAGTCCATCTTGCTGATTGATGAAGGCTCCTTTGCCTTCCTTTCCCTTACTTGAACCAAAGATACTGCATCCGAGAAAGCGGGCCTAGGGGTAGCCTCCCTATTTCCTCCACAAGAAATGGAATGGGTAGCTCTAGATCCTTCTACAATGGTGGTGACTCCTTTGGCACGAAGATAATCTTTTGTCACATGCACCCTGCGCGCTGGAGTGCTATGTGACACACTGGCTCTACATCAGACTGTGCATCATTCATCAGTAGGATTTACTTTTTTAGGAATATTTTATTGTATGTCGTGGCCCCATTGTCAGCCTCAGTCCAGGACATGTTAAGCACGAGCTATGTAGGTCAGTCTCCACAACCTTAGAAAGTCTTTATATGTCCGTCCTCTTACCCACTTGGAGAATTCATCTATTCATGCATATAGAACTCAAGCCATAGAAGTAGATTTAAATTAGTGCATGTAGTTGCATGGTAGATAGGCCTATGGGCATGGCCACAACCATCAGCTTAGATGCTTAATACCATCAGCCCAATAGTAGTAAATGCTCCACAACAAAAAGCGGCCAACACTGGTACTTAGTAGACAACACTATATGCTTCATAGCAATAGTCGGCCATAACATGGGTACTGAGTCAGCGAGCATATAATATGTTGCTTTGCCTGCATTCGAGTAACACTTTGAATTAGTAAGCATTAAAAAAGGTATTTTCCCCATGAACAACACTTCTAATAGCCTTTAATGCTATTATTTGTCCAAGTGCTATTGTGGCCGACAGCAACTGCTGACCAGCAACCTAGGGACATATAAAAGAAATGCTTCATTCACCATTCATTCATTCATCATCAACAAAGTGCAGCATCCGAAGCCCCAAGTAGTCCCAACATCATCCCCAAGACCTCCACAGAGTGCATCTTTGGCATTCGACCAACATATGTGCATCCCTTAGTTTTGGGATTGCATAGTGGTCATGAAAGAGCCTTTAAAAGGAGCTTGGACAGCATCTTGATCAGCTTGTGTTTGGTCTACATTCTCCTTGCATCTGGTAGTGCTTAGTCATCATCCATACTCATTTGTAAGTTCTCCAAAGAAATATAAGCAAATAATCCTACTTATAGAGGGGGCCCTTCAATGGGGATAAATTGGGACCCAATACTGTGTCAACTCTTATCTACTTTCTCTCTCTCTTCTACTCTCCCTCTAAGTGGAATTGCACAAACTCACGGGTATAAAGAAAGCTTTGTTGCACATTACAATAATCAAATATTGCATGCTACATTTGATATCAGAGCTGTAGGTTGTAGCTCAACTTAGCTACCATAAAGTGAGAACATTTCATCGATGGTAAAATTATAGCTGGGAAAAACCACCCAGGCCTCCACAGTGTAAGGAGAGCAATCCTCCCCCCCAAGTTACAAGGAAGATATTGAGAAGAAGAGTTTTACAAGAAAGACACAAATCCTACAAAAATGCTTCCACCAAGCAATGAAAACGTCATCAGATTGCTCTTGGAGAAAACCCAATTGCTACATCAACAAATTGAGGCCAAAGAAGTAAAAGTGACACAAGAAAAAAAGCTAAAGAAGAGCCTTAAAAAGCCAAAGCAGTGCTGAGAAAGCTAAAGAAGAAGTAGAAAAGCTAAAAGAGCTCTTAGAACTGGAAAAATTGGTCCTTCTCATGGAGAAACAATGCCACAAAGAATAGAAAGCCAAAGAAGCTCACTATGAGGATGAATAAAGGGCCAGGATGCTAAACATAGGGAGGATGAGGAAGATCGAAAGTGGGAATTCCAAACTACTCTTGAGACATTCTTGACCGTGAGGCTATGTAACTCTAAAACTAGCAGTTGGTAGCCACTATGCAAGCGAATGCACTGTCTCTTCTTCCTGCACTAGCGAACCAAGGAGCAAGTTCCTCTAGCACCCCAAGCATCACTATCATACAAGCTAAACCAAACTTCATGCTACAATCTTACAATTCATTCATCAATTTGTCGCATATTTTCCTTTGGCTAAGCTTTAGATCCACAAGATGGAGTCCACCTCGCGGCACCTCACCTTTCTAACAAAGCCGTAACTTGGTGGCATCATTAGTTGAGTCTACATGTAGACCCATTCACATGGGCTCCATAGTATGTATGGGACACCTTTGTGTTCAACCTAAAGAAAAGGTTTCTTCCTCCATAGTACATGACCAACCTTGAGGATGAGTTTTACAAGCTCTCCTAAAATGGGTCACCCGTGCTGCCTAACTTACTTTAATAAAGTAATCACGTTAGCATAGCAGTTAGGTATATCCAAGGAGGATAAATTAAAACAATTAATTAGAGGTTTGGATACTAAAATTAGGTTTAATGTATGTAAATTTGAGCCACAGTCTTATGACAAGGCTCTCATTCTTGCAAAAATGATGCTGAACGAGGATAAGCCCAAGCAACCTGAGACTCGCTCTCCAAACCCCAACAACAATCATCCACCACAACCCGAGAATCATCATCTTAGGGGGAAGGGGACTCGGAATAGCAAAGATAATAAGAAAGAATCCCAGAGAACTTCTAGAGGCAAGAAGGATAAAAACTTTGCACCTAAGAAAACACTTGAGGAAAAGTCCAAGGAGGGCTTCACTAGTGTGGATATGTCTAACTAGAAGAGCAAACATGGTATAAGGGAGAGAACCGATGTTTCTTTTATCACATAGTGGGGCATGGTAAGAAATATTATACCAAGTGGCAGGATGTGCAAACCACCAAAGCCTCTACCTCCACAATAGCCACCGCTTTTGCAGGATGTGGAGGTAGAGGCTTTGGTCTATAAAGAAGATAAAGTGACTAACACACATAATAGAGTATATACAAGAAGTCCATAATGTGAACACGCTAAGAGGAGTGAGTAGATGTGGACTAGTCGGTGTAGTCCAGCTCTGCAGAATCTTTGGCAAAGATATGATGGTTGTAAGATTCATCCCCAGCCTCTCAAGAAGTCCAGTATCTTCCCTTGTAATCAAATCCCTCTTCAGAAATATAAAAGATCTTGTTTCTACCTGTTTTGGCCTAGAGAGAGAAAATCTTCTCGAGAGAGGTGATTCAATTTTTAAATATTTTTGGATGGAAAAATATCTTATCTTTTTAAAATAAATTCCCCCGAAACAGAAGTTCAAAAAGAATTTCAGAAGGTTCATTAGAAATAAATTATAATCTGTTCAAAAGGCCTTATATTTTTAAAAAATTTTAGATTAAGGTTCTAAGGGGCCAATCAGATTAATCCAAATGTAGGGAGGAGGTAAATTGAAGAAATAAAGAAAAGCCCCCCCAAAAAATGAGTAAATACTCACATAAGATGAAGAGTGGACTAAGGACCAAAGGAAATACTAAAAAAATAAAATTTTGACACCTTAGAGTGGGGATTCCCTCTCATGAAGTAGGCGCCTTTTTCCCATCATTGATTTTGCATTTTAAATCAATAAAATTAGATATTTTATCTCTCCTCTCTCCTAATTCAAAACTAGATCCAAAAAGTGAACTAAACTGACCCAAAAATGGTCAAAAATTGACCAAACTGATCTAGAAAATTCTAGAATCAGTTTGCTTCGTTAGAAGCTCACTTTTTCCTATAAATAGAACTCTCCCTTTGTAGAAGCTTAATAGTGTTTTATGCACTGTTACTCTACTCCTCCCAAGAGCCAAAAACAATGAATTTATTGATAATTCATTAGTTTTTGACCATTTCCTCTTCAAAAGAATTGGTGGCCACTCTTGTTGCAAACAAGAGTAGATCCCTCAAACCATCAGCCAAAGGAAAGCTCAAAAAAAATCATGTAAGCTAGAAATCCTACTTTTTCTTTATTTCATTTAATGGTTTTTGAATTTTTGTTTTCTTTAAAATGAAAAATGATGTTATGCCTTGTTGGAAAGGCTTTCCCCCTCTCTTCATTATTTAATTCAGCCTTTCTTTATCCTAGATATGTAATCAGATTGTTAGAATTAAACTTTTCATATTGTTTCTCTTTAAAAAATAGAATTTGATTAGTTTAAAATGCTTTAAACCATTTGGGATAATTTCTAAGTAACTTAAGAATGAAAAAAATTAAAAAATGGTAAGCCATACAAAGGAGGTTATGGCCAAATTTTCTTAAATTTTGTGAAATAAGTTTTATCTTTTAGAGTAATCCCCTCCGTTTGTGTATTCTAAAAGTGTTATTTTCATTCTATGCATAGAAAAATGCATATTAGAAATTTTTTTATTATAAAAGTGTTATTTTCATTAGAATTAATTTCTATGCATAGAAAGTTGCATATTGGAGATTTTTTTTAATTCTAAAAGTGTTACTTTCATCAAAATTGATTTTTATGCATAAATAGATGCATAAAAGACTTTTTTTTATTATAAAAAGGTTACTTTCATCAAAAAGAAAAATTATACATAAATAGATGCATAAAAGAATTTTTTATTATAAAAAAGGTACTTTCATCAAAATTGATTTTCATGCATAAATAGATGCAGAAAAGATTTTTTTTATTATAAAAGTGTTACTTTCATCAAAATTAATTTTTATGCATAAATAGGTGCATAAAAGAATTTTTTTTATTATTAAAGTGTTACTCTTATCAGAATTGATTTTTATGCATAAATAGATGCAGAAAAGAATTTTTTTATTATAAAAGTGTTACTCTCATCAAAATTGATTTTTTCACGTCAAGATTCTAGAGTGCATTTTTCAAAGCAGTAGGAACTTTCTTGGATCTCAGCACAGCTTATCACCCCAAGACCGACGATCAAACAGAAAGAGTAAACCAAGTAATTGAAGATATACTTCATGCTGTGGTGGCAGGGAACCCAAGAAGTGGCTAAGTTATCTACACCTAGTCGAGTTTGCCTACAATAGTTTGCCTACAATGCTTCTTATCACCGAAGTATTGGGATGAGCCCTTTCAAAGCTCTGTATGGACAAGATTGCTTAACTCCATTAACTTGGTCCGACCCATTGATTAGGGTTAAGATGCTCACTTTTTCCTATAAATAGAAGCCTCCCCCTTTGTAGAAGCTTAATAGTGTTTTATGCACTGTTACTCTACTCCTCCCCAAAGCCAAAACAGTGAATTTATTGATAATTCATTAGTTTTTGACCATTTCCTCTTCAAAAGAATTGGTGGCCACTCTTGTTGCAAACAAGAGTAGATCCCTCAAAACCATCAAGCCAAAGGAAAGCTCACAAAAATTCATGTAAGCGAGAAATCCTACTGTTCTTTATTCTATTTAATGGTTTTCTAATTTTTATTTTCTTTAAAATGAAAAATGATGTTATGCCTTGTTGGAAAGGCTTTCCCCCTCTCTTCATTATTGAATTCAGCCTTTGTTTATCCAAGATATGTAATCAAATTGTTAGAATTAAACTTTTCATACTGTTTCTCTTTAAAAAGTGGAATTTGATTAGTTTAAAATGCTTTAAATCATTTGGGATAATTTCTAAGTAACTTAAGAATGAAAAAATTTTAAAAATGGTAAGCCATACAAAGGAGGTTATGGAAAAATTTTCTTAAATTTTGTGAAATAAGTTTTATCTTCTAGAGTAATCCCCTCTGTTTGTGTATTCTAAAAGTGTTATTTTTATTCTATGCATTAAAAAATGCATATTAGAAATATTTTTATTATAAAAGTGTTATTTTCATTAGAATTCATTTCTATGCAAAGAAAGATGCATATTGGCGATTTTTTATTTATTTCTAAAAGTGTTACTTTCATCAAAATTGATTTTTATGCATAAACAGATGCATAAAAGAATGTTTTTATTATAAAAGTGTTACTTTCATCAAAATTGATGTGAGTGGATGCGATGAGATATGAATGGATGTGAATGTGGTGTGATGATATTTGAATGAATGTGGTGAGATGTGAATGTGATGATAATGAGATGAGAATGGATGTGATGTGATGTAAATGGATGCAATGAGATATGAATGGATGTGATGAGATGTGAGTGGATGCGATGAGATATGAATGGATGTGAATGTGGTGTGATGATATTTGAATGAATGTGGTGAGATGTGAATGTGATGATAATGAGATGAGAATGGATGTGATGTGATGTAAATGGATGTGATGTGGATCTGGGTAGATGTGAATGGATGTGATGTGGATCTGGGTAGGTGTGAATGGATGTGATGTGGATCTGGGTAGGTGTGAATGGATGTGATGTGATGTGAATACGATATGATGAGATATAAATGGATGTGAATATGATGTGATGAGATGTGGATCTGAATGAATATAAATGGATGTGATGTAATGTGAATGGATGGATGAGATGTAAGGTGGATGAATGTGATGTGATGTGGATCTAGGTAGATGTGAATGGATGAGTGTTGAAATATACAAGTGAATAGGGTGTGTGGGGGAACAAGCCCTTGGTTAGAGGATGTAAAAGAGAATGTGTAAATGTGAGAGAACCTGTGAAAAGATGAGAAGAATCTACTGGGAGAGAATAAAGGGTAGCATGAGAAGATTTAGGAGGTGTGGAGATATTCTGGGAGAGGTGGAGAGAATCAAGCAAAAGAGGTGGAGTGAATCAAGGAGAAATCAGTGGGATGAATTAAGGCATTGGCCTAATGAGAATTTTCTGGTTTTTGATTATCCATGCCTACATTAAGCTATTAGTTAATCACTTTGTTATAATGATGTTGATTCTAGCATTTGATCCACCATAGCTCATCACATTGCTATAATTTTAACATGGTATCAGAGCCAAGCCTAGAATCCATCAATTTCTGAGCCCATTATCTTGCTAATTACTTTGCTAATTAGGATTAGTAGAAAATTAATATTTTTCACCTCTTTTTCAACTAGTCTCTGCACCCCCAGCCAGTGGAGGAGCTCCCTCTCACTCTTGGCACATTATTAGCTCAAAACCTTTTAGCCCTAGCTTGCCATAGCCATTGGGCTCCAGCCCATGCAAGAAGATCGTCAAACCGCCAGTGCATTCAGGAGCAAATCGCATTTTTTCCAGCGTAGTTTTTTCTGAGAAATTTGCAGATCTTGTATACTCCAAGTCAAATTGATCTAATTCCTCTTAGTCCCGGGGGTTTTCAAGCATGCTCTACAAGCTGGTGAAGTCAGAATTTGATTTGATCAAGTCTACAGTGAGATCCAAGTCTACAAGCTGGTGAAGTCAGAATTTGATTTGATCAAGTCTACAGTGAGATCCAAGCTCTTCATCAAATCTACAGGTGACTTTGGTAAAACAGAGATTAAGCATTCAATATTTGGTCAAATCTTGTGTTTCTTGGCTTAATCCTCTACTAGACTAATTGCTATTGATGGCCTTGAAAGCATTTGAGCTCATTTGAACTCTAAGGCCTCAGATCTGGGGCTCCCCGCATACTCTGTTTTCTGCACACAAAATAGAGGATTAATTTGCTAATCAGTGATTAATCAGTGCTAATCACTATATTTTGGTGCAATTGAGGGTTCAAATTAACCATTAAATTTGGAGTTGGTTTGATACTCCAACCATTCCATACAAATTGGTTACCCTTGATTTAATGTAATTTCTGGTAAAATTATGCTGATAAATTTATGGTAATCATCATTTTGCATTTAACCCTTGGTTAATGCCTGCAAATCACACTCAAATTCAAGATTATTCACAGCCAGAGTTGCATTTGGAAATGTGCATAAGAATGAATGCTATATGCATTATGTGTTGGGCACATTACATCAGTGTAAAAATGGGATCAGGCACTGCCCTTGTCCAGAATAAGGCAAGAGGTAAGACCTCCCGTATAGATTTGGGTTTGCATTGCATAATGACACAAGATAAACATCAAAAGCCCAAAAGAACTGTCAACAAAACATTTAAACATGTTGCTCACATGGAGCAAGAAGACTTGACGGACAAGCTCATGGCCCCATCCATGAAAGAAGAAGAACATCTCTTTCTAAGAAGAGGATCCACACCGAGAAGAAGATCTAGAGGAAGCATTGAAGGAAGACATGGACACGAGAAGAGAATCTGCCACAACAAGAAGACTGAAAGAAGAGAAAGATACGGACACGTGAAGAGAAGCTGCCACAACAAGAAGATTGAAGACAAGAGAAGATGTGAGGCTCCAAAGAGTGAGGAGCCATGTGAAAATCTCCGAGAGAGAGAGAGAGAGAGAGACCCCACAACCCAATGTAACCTGCCCCAACAAAGTAAAACCACCTCTCAGCCTGTAGGCCATGTGGTATATAGATGTATGTGTGAGCACTTTAGTCAAGGTTGCGGGCACTTGTAGTAGCCTTGGACACATAGAGAGAGAGTGTGTCAAGGACTATGAGTTTAGGGACTTGAGGCACTGGTCGCGAGCTATCAAGTAAGAGAGAAACTTGGTATAGGGTCCAGGTGTGCTAAGATAACTTGAGGGGAGGTGTGCTAGACACTGGTCTCACGGACTATCAAGTAAGAGGGAAACTTGGTATAGGGTCTAGGTGTGCTAGGAGTATTCACTTGAGGGGAGGTGTTGAAATATACAAGTGAATAGGTGTGCTAGGAGTATTCACTTGAGGGGAGGTGTTGAAATATACAAGTGAATAGGGTGTGTGCGGGAACAAGCCCTTCGTTAGAGGCTGTAAAAGAGAATGTGTAAATGTGAGAGAACCTGTGAATAGGGTGTGTGCGGGAACAAGCCCTTCGTTAGAGGCTGTAAAAGAGAATGTGTAAATGTGAGAGAACCTGTGAAAAGGTGAGAAGAATCTATTGGGCGAGAATAAAGGGTAGCATGAGAAGATTTAGGAGGTGTGGAGATATTCTGGGAGAGGTGGAGATATTATGGGAGAGGTGGAGAGAATCAAGTAAAAGAGGTGGAGTGAATCAAGGAGAAATCAGTGGGATTTGATGCTTGGATGTAAACACTATAAATTGAGGCATTGGCCTAATGAGAATTTGCTGGTTTTTTATTATCCATGCCTACATTAAGCTATTAGTTAATTAATCACATCTTAATTATCATCTAATCACTTTGTTAATGATGTTGATTCTAGTATTTGATCCACCATAGCTCGTCACATTGCTGTAATTTCAACAATGAGATGTTATGTGAATGGATGTGATGTGATGTGATGTGGATCGGGGTAGATGTGAATGGATGAAATGTAATGTGATGTGATGTGGATATGGGTGGATGTGATGAGGATGGATGTGACGTTAGATGTAAATGGATGTGACGAGATGTGATGTGGATCAATGTGATGTGATGTGGATAGATGTGATGAGATGTAATATGATGTGATTGGATGAGAATGGATGAAGGATGATGGGAATAGATATGACTGGATGAGGAATGAGAAAAGTGAATTGATTTAGGAGAATGTGGAATAACGAGAAATGATGTGGAACAATGTGGAAAGATGAGAGTTCGTTAGAAACTATATTTATAACCTATTTTTAAATGACTATTTTATGTCAAGAATGCTAGGGAAGCATTTTTACCATCTTGTGAATGAGGTCGTGGAATAAAGTTGCAACAGCTGACGAAGAGTCAATAGAGAGGACGTCTCGCATAGCAAGGTTTGGCCGAGGACTTGACCAACCTCGGTTTGATTTAAATGGTAAGCTTCCGGTAGTGGATGAGAGACCAAGGAAGTGGCCTATGAGTGAAGCGCTCAGGCTCTAGGTCGCTGAAGATACCCACGCGTGCGTTGAGGAAGAAAATGGAACAACGTGTTAGAGTTGTTTTTTGAACTTGGGCATGGATCTGGTTGATTGGCCTTACTGGTCCTCAACGGATGTGTCCATGGCTCTTTTATATGGATCTGTTGGTTGATCTTGCTGATCTTCAATGGAGAGTCCATCTGGATTTTCTTATGTGATTATATTATTGGGTACTATGAGCTAGGAACTATTGAAAAGGCCCTTGAGTGAACAGGTGGTGAGAGCGTTCTGGTTGCCAATGATGCCATAGGTACACAGATGAAGGAATGATTGTAAATTAGAATTCAAGCTAGATATTTTGGAGGATTATGATCAATGATACTGTGGTTTCATTAAAGGATTGTTTAAAGACAGCTGAATCTGTGAAACAGGCAATTTCATATTGGGTGTGTAAGTGGTGTGAGTATTTTGAAGTTTGCTTGAAGTGTCGGTTGGGGGGCATGGGAACTCTTTTCCCTGGTACTACCCAGGGGATAACATAACAAAATTTCTAAATGGATCCTATCACTACAATGGTTGGGTGGTTGGCTAACCCATGGGATTGGATGGATCCCTAAAATGAGACTCAATTCTGTTAAATTACGATAGTTGAAGTAAATCCTGGATAACCCTTGTTCTATAGAAAAGAATCAACGGTTGTGCGTCTTGATGAGGAAAAAAGGATTAGACTCTATGATCCAAGTGCAAGTCTCTTCCTTGATCTGACCATGAGACTTACGGGTTCGGTCGGATCAGTTTGGTTAGTGAAGACCTTAACTATGTTAGAATAAAATATCCCCGAGGAATTGCCTATGTTTGCTGGGCGAGGGAAGTTTTTCTGAGTTTGGTTTTGAAAGAATCAAGGGATTAGTCTCTTGTCTGGATATCTGTGGGTGAGGCCCCGAGTGAGAGGCTCTACCCTGTGCAAGAAGTGCCCTGTGCAAGAAGTACTACTTCCGCTACTAGCACTCTAGAATTCGTTGTGCGGAGGGGGTAGGGATCTTTCACCTCCAATCCCTCAATGTACTTGGTGGGATTTGAGGTTTCTTCGGGATTACAGTTTTGTGACTTGGTGGGATTTGAGGTTTTTGAGGGATTGGAGGTGGGATTTGAGGTTTCTAAGGGATTGGAGGTGTCAAACGAACCACTGGAGGGTTGAGATCTGACTCATAATTGAGTTAGCTGAAGTAGATAGGCCAGATCTTAGTCACAACATGGAGTCAGAAGGGGTGTGTCAGCAAGTTCTATGAGGTTTTGAACCAAGTTCTTGAAGATAGTTGAGGCTAGAGAGGAACTTTGAGGAAGTTTGGCAGACATAATTCTGGCTGGGATCAGTAGTAGCTATCTGATTCAGGTTTTAGTCAGCAATTGATCAGTTTGTGTCAGCTCGGAGTGTTTTTGGTCAGATGTAAATGTTAGCGCAAGGTTTAAACCACCAGGCTAGAGAGACGTGCTTGTTTTAGGTATAGCTGATCAGTATAGGGCCCAAGGACCTATACACAATCTAGGGCCAGGTAGGAACGTCACACCAAAGGAAAAGGGTCTACCCAGGCCCCTCACATCACCCTGGTCTGTGCCTTTGTCTTAGCAATACCCACCATAGGGAGTCTACCTAGGATACCACATGAGACCACAAGGAACACATCTAAACCTACCTATCAGACAGGAACCTCTGATAGCATATTATCCTCCTAGCCCCGCTCCTCCACCAACATTTCCACAATCCACTCCTACTCCAGGGCTGACACCAGAAATGTTGAGATTGGCCATGGAAATATGGAGGGGAGTGGCTGTTGGTATCACACTTCCCAGCACCAGTGGTTGCAACCTCCACTAGCACCAAGGTTAGAGAGGAATAAATCCGCTAACACCTCAAAGATTATCACAAAATTTGATGGGACTAGAGACTTGATCCCACATTTAGAGATGTTAAATCAAATTTGTGATGCCTTCGGCCATGTAGAAGATCAAGTCAAGGTGAGTGCCTTCGGTTGATGGGTTAAGGCAAGCTAATGTGGAATGAAGGGATGTAATGCATGAAAAATATGAGTAATCACCATGTAAACATGATGCCTAAGTGTGTTTAGTCTCTCACCAAGAGAATGGAAATAGCCTTCCACAAGCCAAGAGAGAAGCCATGAGCTCCAAGAAACATAAGTTTCCATTTCTAAAAATGATCATCAAAAGTTACAACCATGGTCCAAGTCCCCTCTTTTATACATGGACTTGTCCCATTATTAACCCTATTGAATAAAGTTCCTACTTTATTACAAACCATCCCTTCCCAAAGATTTTGTCCTCAAAATCAATAACATGTACAATCTCAAAGTATGAGACTCTAATGTAATCAATGGGAAGTGGTTAAGAGTTCTCAAGTACATCCAAAGCACATATACAATGAAAATCCGGATGTATACAAGTCCACAAAGCTTCAAGCCCAAAGTGTATGAGTGGGACTGTTATGACAGCCCTTCTAGTCGATGAAGACCCTTGAAAATCCTTCATTTAGACTCCATATATTGGGCTGAAAATGATATGTACACTCAGCCATATGTAGCCCACATCATAATCTTTCATTAGGATACGCCATGAAGCTTGTTGGAGTAGAAAAATAGGCCCAATAGTAGACCTTCCCAAAGCTGTCCAGAAATTACAGCATGTATACTTCTCCTCATATTACCCAATTTGCTCAAGTAAACCATACCACTTGGTCACGGAAAGTCATCCACAAGTAAGCCATGTTGTTGGACATACTCCAATGATTGCCAAGTAGCCTCATCCATGGATAATTGCTTCCATTTGACAAGGTATTCATCAATATTCCGATTCCTCAATTCTCTTGTCCTCTTGCCAAGTACTATGGCATGGTCAATCTCCCTCTTAGGTGGTAGACTCTTTGGCACTTGCAAAATATCTTCATACTCCTTAAGAAGAGTTGCCATTTCCTCATCTATGTGCTGTCCACTGCCTTCCATCCCCTCTTGGGTAACATGTAACACATAGATAGTGCCAAAAGCCTTAATCTCTTTCTTGAGTCGCCTTGGAGTGATCAAAGAGAGCTTCTTAGGTGCATTTGCAGCAAGTACCACTTGGTACCCATGATGTAGAAAGCTCATGAAACCTTGTTGAAGGTTCATGTGAATGTCACCAAGTGAAGCCAACCAATCACACCCCATGATAATGTCGATGGGACCCATATCCAAAACCAGCAAATCACCTTCCCAAGTGTATGAAGAGGATAAAACCACTTTTGTAGAAGGGCAAACCAAGCTAGTCTTCTCACTTTCCCCATTTGCCACTTGCACTTGGAACGTTAGGTGTCTTCTTTGTGTTGAGTTTGAGAGAGTTGATGGATTTAGAGTTGATGAAGCTATGAGTGCTCCCGGAATCCACAAGAATATGTGCAACCCTCCCATTGATGGTCCCCACCAACCTTAGTGTGCTTGGGTTCTTGCAACCCGCCAACAACTCTTGTGAGAAAGAGCATATGCAAGCTGAAATTTCTGCATTTATAGGCATGTCTCCGTCCACAAGGCTTTCCTTAACTCCACCTCCCGGATCAAACGGAAACTCACCATCCTCCGTGATGAAAGAATGGTCTTCAAGTGACTCCTCATGTGCTTCTTCATTGCAATCCTCCCATTCCTCAATGTCATGAGAGTCATCCTTGTTCTCTTCCTCATCCATGAGGATCATAGTGGCCACAATCTTCTTTGATTTGCACACATGCCCGGGTGACCACCTCTCTTTGCACTTGAAACATAGCCCTTTGCTTCTCAACTCCTCAATCTTTGGATCATCCATTCTTTGAGTCTTCTTGAAGGGTTGAAAGGGCTTCTTCTTCATGAAGTCACTACTCTTTTTGGCATCAAATTGATGTATCCCATTCTTTGGCTGTCCACCCCCAAATGATGTAGGAGTTCTTGGATTAGAGGATGGTAATGTAGAGGTAGGACCTTTCCCAAAATTGTAAGAAGTAGTGGTTGGTTTGAGTGTGTCTTTGGTGAAGGTCATGGGCTGAGACCTCTTGTACTTTGGCTCATAGAGTTCGGCTAACCTCATAGCTTCTTTGAGAGAGCTAGGCCTTTGAGCCGACACATCCGCCTTGATGAAGTGTTCAAGCCCATGCACAAACTTTTTCATCTTCATGTCTTCACTCAAGCCTTCCACGTACATTGAAAGCTTCAAAAATCTCTTGATGTAATCTCTCACCATCATCCCCTTTTGACAAAGCTCATACCATTCTTCATGGTATCGGTCAAGCACTAAGGGTGAAATGAAGGCCAAGTTCATCTCCCGCTTCAATCCTTCCCAAGTTGATGGCGTGTTCCCTTGTTTGACCAAGTGCCTCCACCACTGATGAGCATAATCTTCAAGATGTAAGGAAGAAAATTGTACCATATCATGCTCACTTTTTGGGTAAAGTTGGAAATAGGTGTCAAGCTTGGTAGCCCACTCCTCCAACTCTTGCGGAGATAACCCGTCACCTTTGAACTTTGATAGTGAGATTTTGTCTTTGACATCCTTGGAAGATATGTGGGATGGGTTATCATGTTGGGTAGAGGGCTTGAATCTTTGCATCTTCGAGTATGACTCCATAAATTGTGCAAAGTCTTTGTAATCCCTCTTGATGATATTCGACAATTCCATCCACTTCTCGTGAGCATCCCTTTGTCTTTGGGAAAAGGACATTTGATTCCAATCGAGTGCAATCTCCTCATCATTCACAAACACCTCATCCTCTTCCCTTGAATGCATTGCCCTAGAAGAGGTAGGACCCTTTGATGCATTGAGGTGAGACAAACCCGGGTGAAAAGAAGGAGGAAACATGTCCTTGACAAGAGGTCTCCGTGCATCCGCCATGAATCCCCGAGTGGATGCTCCCAATGGATCCTCTTGTACGGCCTTCATGGAATCCTCATTCAAGATGCCCTTGCCTTTTCTTTGCTCATAGTCACCATATTTGTAAGATTCCTCCCCCAAACCCCTTTTTGATGTCTAGTATCTTCTTCTATAATCAATCCCTCTTCAGAAATATAAAAGACTTGTTTCTAACTGTTTTAACCTAGAGAGAGAAAATATTCTAGAGAGAGAATATTCAGATTTTTAATATTTTTGGATAGAAAATTATCTCATCTTATTAAAATAAGTTTCCCTGAAACAGAAATTCAAAAAGAACTTTCCAATGTGCAATTGGAATTAATTGGAAATGTGTATAAAGGACCTTAGTCTAAGGGTCTAGATTTTCAGAAATTTTTGGATTATGGTCCAATTAAGGTTCCTATGGACCAATAGCATCAATCCATGTGTAGGGAGGAGATAAATCCAATTTGAAAAAGAAGATACCCAAAAATGAGTAAATACTCACATAAGATGAAGAGTTGAAAATGTACAAGGTTTATTAGTAAAAAATTATGAGCAATATTAAAAGTATGACATATGTAAGGAAGAGGAGTTCTTTAAAGGAGGTGCATATTTCACATAAGATGAAGAGTTGAAAATGTACAAGGTTTATTAGTAAAGAATTATGAGCAATATTAAAAGTATGACATATGTAAGGAAGGGGAGTTCTTTAAAGGAGGTGCATATTTCACATAAGATGAAGAGTTGAAAATGTACAAGGTTTATTAGTAAAAAAATTATGAGCAATATTAAAAGTATGACATATGTAAGGAAGGGGAGTTCTTTAAAGGAGGTGCATATTTCACATAAGATGAAGAGTTGAAAATGTACAAGGTTTATTAGTAAAAAACTATGAGCAATATTAAAAATATGACATATGTAAGGAAGGGGAGTTCTTTAAAGGAGGTGCATATTTCACATGCTTGAATGAGTTTTAAACTCATAAAAATTGAGATATTTCATCTCTCCTCTCTCCTCATTCAAGTCTAGTTCCAAAAAGTTAGCTTAACTGACCTAAAAATGGTCAAATATTGACCAAACTGATTTAGAAAATTCTAGAATCAGTTTGTTTGGTTAGGAGCTCAATTTTTCCTATAAATAGAAGCCTCACCCTTGTTGAAAGATATATAGTGTTTATGCATCGTTACTCTACTCCACCTAAGCCAAGAACTGTGAATTCATTTAATAATTCACTAGTTTTTGGAGCTTCCCTCTTTCTTCAATCCCCATTAGTGGCTCCATCAACATACTTAACCAATTGATTGGTTGGGGGCCTCTACCGTGAACAAAGAATCAAGCAAGTTGTAAGGTAATTAGTGAATATTCATCTTTCTATAATTTCTCAATGTTTCTCTCTTCTCAACCCCTCTCAAGCTTGAGAAGTTTAATTGGTATGGTTTTTTTTAATGCTATTGAAGTTTGAATAGTAGTGAGGAGTTACATAATTTAATAAATGCTATTGAAGTTAATTTTCATTTATGTTTAAATTCTAATGATTCTTATGTAAATTCTCTCTCTCACTCAAGAAATGGTCATACTCATGACCCATTCTCAATCCAAATCAAGCTTTTCATAAAGCTTTTCCTTAACCCAAGATTAAGCTATACTTGAGGCCAAATTAATGGCTTTTTCTTATGCTTTTAGTTTATGTATATTGATGATTCAATCCATTATGGATTAAGGATCCAATTAGAGAATCATTTTAATTATTTCCTTAATGATAAGCTTTATCCCTTAGAAAAATTGAGATTTATCAGTCATAGCAGCGGAGCTATGGCAAAATTTTTACAAAAATTATGCATAAAAAATTTTCATTCAAAGCATAAAAAGAGGACTTCCTACCATATTCTAGGAATCATCATCCTAGATTAATTGAAAGAATTTCATTATAATCATGGAGAAATTGAATTTTAATATTATGCATAAAGGATAAATTTTTATATCAAAAGTGTTATTTTTACCATTTTTATTTTCATGCATAGAAGTATGCATAATGGATAAATTTTTATATCAAAAGTGTTATTTTTACCATTTTTATTTTCATGCATAGAAGTATGCATAATGGATAAATTTTTATATCAAAAGTGTTACTTTTATCATTTTTATTTCATACATAAAAGTATGCATAAAAGAAAATTTTTATATCAAAAGTGTTACTTTTATCATTTTTAATTTTCATGCATAGAAGTATGCATAAAGGAAAATTTTTATATCAAAAGTGTTACTTTTATCATTTTTAATTTTCATGCATAGAAGTATGCATAAAGGAAAATTTTTATATCAAAAGTGTTACTTTTATCATTTTTAATTTTCATGCATAGAAGTATGCATAAAGGAAAAAAAATTTATATCAAAAGTGTTATTTTATCATATTGGATTTCATGCATATAGGTATGCATAAAAGATATTCTTTTTATACTAAAAGTATGATTTTCCTCATAAATGGATTTTATGCTTAACTTAGATGCATAAGAGAAATTCTTTTATTCTAAAAGTATAATTCCCTACCAAATTGAAATCATGCATAAGAAGATGCATAAAAGATTGATTTTAATTTCGAAAGTGTTAGTCTCCTTAAATGGAATTTATGTATAAATAAATGTGTAGAGAAATCTTATATCAAATAAAAGAATTCTCTTTTTTTTTTTTTTTTAAAGATATGAAATGTGATAAGATGTGATAAGAGGTGTATGAGATGTGATAAGAATCGATAAGATGCGTAGGGAAAGTGATAGGATGTGATAAGAGGTGTGATAAGAGGTGATAAGATGCTTATGAAATAAGTTAGGATGTGATAAGATGAATTAAGATGTGTATGGGGGGATGAGGTAAGAAGTGTATGTGATAGGATAAGATGTATATGGGTTGTGATAGGGCGAGAATGGATGTGATGTAAAAGATTAGATGTGAAGGTATATGGGGTTATATAAATGGGAATGTGAAAATGGATGTATGTATGTGGATGTGTGGATATGGAGATGGGAGTGTGGATGTATGAACATGAAAATGGATATATGCATGAAGATGTATATGCATAGATGTAAATGTGGATGTAGATGTGGATGTATAGATGTGAATGGATGTGGATGTATAGATGTGAATGGAAATGTGGATGTGGATGTATGTGAATGTGGATGTAGATGTGGATGTATAGATGTGAATGTGAAATGTGAAATGTGGATGTGGATGTATGTATGTATGTATGTGGATGTAGATGTGGATGTATAGATGTGAATGGGAATGGGGATGTGGATGTATGTGAATGTGAATGTAGATGTGGATGTATGTGAATGTGAATGTAGATGTGAATGTGGAATGTGGATGTATGGGAATGTGGATGTGGATGTATGTGAACGTGAATGTAGATGTGGATGTATAGATGTGAATGTGGAATGTGGATGTGGATGTATGTATGTATGTGGATGTAGATGTGGATGTATGGATGTGTATGTATGAATGTGGATATGGGATGTGGATGTATAAATGAGGATGTGAAAATGGAGGTAAGCATGTAGATGTGGATGCATGTATGTGAATGTGAATGTAGATGTGAATGTGGAATGTGAATGTATAGATGTGGATGTATGGGAATGTGGATGTGGATGTATGTGAATGTGAATGTAGATGTGGATGTATAGATGTGAATGTGGAATGTGGATGTGGATGTATGTATGTATGTGGATGTAGATGTGGATGTATGGATGTGTATGTATGAATGTGGATATGGGATGTGGATGTATAAATGAGGATGTGAAAATGGAGATAAGCATGTAGATGTGGATGTATGGATGTGAATGTGGATGTGGATGTGGATGTATGGATGTGGATATGGATGTGAATATATGATATGTGATGTGAAGGAATCTGAAGTGAAGAGATGGAAAAGGAGGTGATTGGATGAGTACACATATACATGGAATGTGGAATAAGTAATGTGGATTAATGAGGGATAATGTGGAAAAATAGAGTTAATATAGAAACTGTATTTGTAAACTGTTTGTAAATGCTGTTTGTAAATGGCTGTTTTATGTCAAGAATGCTGGGGAAGCATTTTGACCGTCTTGTGATTAAGGTCGTGGAGACCTAACTGATAAAGTTGCAACTGCTGACGGAGAGTCAATGGAGGACGTCTCGCGTAGCAAGGTCGACCGAGGTCTTGACCAGCCTCGGTTCGATTAAAATGGTGAGCTTCCGGTACGGTGGATGAGGGACCAAGGAAGCGGCCTATGAGTGAAGCGCTAGGTCACCTGCGAAGGATCCTAGAGGGTGCTGACCATACGGTGCTCGGGCTCTGGGTCGCCTAGGATACCCACGCGTGCGTCGAGGAAGATATTGGAACAAGGAGTAAGAGTTGTTTTGTGAAACCGGGCATGGATCTGGTTGACTGACCTTGCTGGTCCTCAACGGATGAGTCCATGGCTCTTTTATATGGATCTGTTGGTTGATCTTGCTGATCTTCAACGAGAGTCCATCTTGATAAGTGATTATATTGCCGAGTATTATGGGCTAGGAACTATGGAAACGGCCTCTGTGTGGACAGGTGGTGAGCGTTCTAGTTGCCAATGATGCCATAGATACTCTGATGAAGGAATGATGGGAAATTATGAATCAACTGGATAAATTGGGAGATTGTGATCAGTGGTACTATGGTTTCATTAAAGGATTGTTTTAAAGTTAGCTGATGCTAAGAAAAAGGCAATTTTCATATTGGGTGTGTAAGTGGTGTGGCTAGTTTTATGTTTGCATGAAATTCCGGCTAGGGGGCCTTGGAACTCTTTTCCTTGGTACCCGGGACAAAACCTAACCAAATTCCAAATTGGATCCCATCACTACAGTGGTTGGGCGGTTGGCTAACCCATGGGATCGGATGGGGTTAGGCTGGACTGATGGATCCGTAAACCGAGACTCAATTTCTGTTATTACGATAGATGAAGTAAGTCCCGGATAGTAATTGTTCTATGGATAGGAATCAACGGCTGTGCCTCTTGATGGGGAAAAAAGCGTTGATCCCAATGATCCAAGTGCAAGTTTCTTCCTTGATCCGACCGAGTATCTTTATAGGTGCAGTTGGATCAGCGTGATCAGTAATGATCTTGACTACGTTAGAGTAAAAAATTATCCTGGTGGAATCGCCCGTGCTTTCCGGGTAAGGGAAGTTTTTTCCGGGCTCGGTTTTGGAAAAACCGACGGATTAGTCTCTTGTCCGGATATCCGTGGACGAGGCCCCGAATGTGGGACCCCTGTCCCGTGCGAGAAGTGCTACTTCCGCTGCTAGTACCCGAATCCGTTGCTCGGTGGGAACAGGGGGATCTCACAGTTGGTATCAGAGCATTTGGTTAATAAAGATCAATTGAGAAGACAAATAGATCAGAAATTTATCAAGAAACACAAAAAGGTTGTAATTGTGTGATATAATTCATACAATTTGATATTCAAATTGAAATTCGTAATTTGGTAATTGGGTCTTCAGATGGAAGTACCGCAATTATATAGAATCCTTGGCTTGCTTGAGGCCTAGACATGATGGTATTTACCTTATAATTCCAAGGGCCGTGACTATCCGTATATACCGAGAGTATAACTGCAGCTCTTTACTGACAGTATATACGAGTAAATCTAAGACTTGAAATTATAAGCGTTAATGCTATCCAGATGATGAATTTGAATGTGGTTGATATGATTTTTAATTCTGTTTGGGAACTGATGAATTGATTGGGATTCTGATTGAAAAATGATGATTTTTGAAATTTAGTTGAAATATAATAACTTGAGCAAAACCGCAATGAGGATGAATGGGACGAGTCCCTGTAATGATAAATGATGATAATGATTTCAACAAATCACTATGAGATTAGTGGATTGTGCTGTCAAAGTACTACTGTTAACACTTGACTCGGTATATCAAGTTAAGGGATGACAAATTGAAAACTTGCTTGACTGAAATTCCCGTGGAGGAATGTTCAGAAAGAAAAAATTTCGATCTGATGGACCATTATCGTGGTAAAGATATGAATGATATGATCTGAAATGAATTTATTTAATGATGAGTTCTATATAAGGGATATTTATCCCCGTATTCTGTTGGGTTGACCAGAATATAAGGAACCCTAGAATAAATTGGATCTTAAGAAAAAGAGTTGTCCTCTACTTGGCGAGATGAGGACATCTCGCACTTTTTTTAAGTGGGGTAGAATGTAAGATTCCTCCCCAGCCTTCGAGGCATACAGGAGTAAGAATCTTCCTTTTTTATCTTAAAATTATTCCCTCTCAAAAATAAAAGAAAGATTCTGTTTTAAAAAAAAAAGAAGACCCTTTCCCTAGAATACTTCTCAGGAGTCACGCTGTTTTAAGAATTCAGAACAATGAGTTCAGAAGTGAAAATCGGTGTTTTGGATACCAAGGTTTTGGTCTTCATTCGAGTACGGCACAAAAGAAGTTCTTTATCTATTGGGGAGTTTAAGAAGTTATCCCCCAGATATTGTGAGCCTTATCTGACTTCAAAGAAAGTAAGTGACTTAGCTTACGAACTTCTTTTATCTCCTCATCTCAAAGTTCTTAATGCCTTCTATAGAAAATTGTGCCAAACCCAAATCATGGAAAGACGGTAAAACTTCAGTGGCAAGCTACCGTTGGCTTCTAAGTTACGCTAGCTCCTTCCTTTATATAAGTCGTAACTTTTACTTGTCGCTCACAGTAATCTTACTCCCATCGATCTCCTTTCTTCCTAATCTCCTTCATGGCTTGGCAACAAGAATTAGTTTTATCCATAATGATTCCTCACCTTCAAGACGCAAGTGAGTCTGTGAAGAAGGATTTTATAGAACAGTATGAGCGCTCACTTTTCCCTCACTTGGGAACTTCTGTAGCGCAGACCAAATGGCGGACCTATCAAGACATAACTAGGGTAACACCCTGGGGTCAGCAGCACTTCCGTAACAATGTCCGCTTGGCCATGGTTATTGAAGCTTTGGGTTTGGGTCCCCGATACTACTGCGTCATGAGATCAAGACATCCTGGGTTTTCTGAGCGGGTCTTCTTACTGGCGTGTTTTCTTCCTCATGAGAAGATATGCCTTTACCCCGTTTTTGGCTTGCCTCTCAGAGGTCCTTTTGTTAGGACACCTCATACCACTGAGATAGGCGCAGCAATAACCCACAGAATCATTCCCATAGATGAGTTACCTTATACTTGTGCAGCTTGTGAGGACTGCTTTTGTGACCATATGATGGACGGGCTTATGGAAGTGTAAAGAGTTCCTCTATCTTTACTGTATAAGTTCCGAGAATGAATGAAGTTTAAATCTTGTTCGTATTTTGAATCTTGCTCTCTTTAAGACTTATCTTGGTGGTTAATCTTGATTAAAATTTTTCTCTAAGTCTCATATTCGTGAATCTTGCGAAATTATCACAAGTTGCGAGATGAGGACATCTCGCGTTTTTTAAGTGGGGTAGAATGTAAGATTCCTCCCCCAAACCCCTTTTTGATGTCTAGTATCTTCTTCTATAATCAATCCCTCTTCAGAAATATAAAAGACTTGTTTCTAACTGTTTTAACCTAGAGAGAGAAAATATTCTAGAGAGAGAATATTCAGATTTTTAATATTTTTGGATAGAAAATTATCTCATCTTATTAAAATAAGTTTCCCTGAAACAGAAATTCAAAAAGAACTTTCCAATGTGCAATTGGAATTAATTGGAAATGTGTATAAAGGACCTTAGTCTAAGGGTCTAGATTTTCAGAAATTTTTGGATTATGGTCCAATTAAGGTTCCTATGGACCAATAGCATCAATCCATGTGTAGGGAGGAGATAAATCCAATTTGAAAAAGAAGATACCCAAAAATGAGTAAATACTCACATAAGATGAAGAGTTGAAAATGTACAAGGTTTATTAGTAAAAAATTATGAGCAATATTAAAAGTATGACATATGTAAGGAAGAGGAGTTCTTTAAAGGAGGTGCATATTTCACATAAGATGAAGAGTTGAAAATGTACAAGGTTTATTAGTAAAGAATTATGAGCAATATTAAAAGTATGACATATGTAAGGAAGAGGAGTTCTTTAAAGGAGGTGCATATTTCACATAAGATGAAGAGTTGAAAATGTACAAGGTTTATTAGTAAAAAAATTATGAGCAATATTAAAAGTATGACATATGTAAGGAAGGGGAGTTCTTTAAAGGAGGTGCATATTTCACATAAGATGAAGAGTTGAAAATGTACAAGGTTTATTAGTAAAAAACTATGAGCAATATTAAAAATATGACATATGTAAGGAAGGGGAGTTCTTTAAAGGAGGTGCATATTTCACATGCTTGAATGAGTTTTAAACTCATAAAAATTGAGATATTTCATCTCTCCTCTCTCCTCATTCAAGTCTAGTTCCAAAAAGTTAGCTTAACTGACCTAAAAATGGTCAAATATTGACCAAACTGATTTAGAAAATTCTAGAATCAGTTTGTTTGGTTAGGAGCTCAATTTTTCCTATAAATAGAAGCCTCACCCTTGTTGAAAGATATATAGTGTTTATGCATCGTTACTCTACTCCACCTAAGCCAAGAACTGTGAATTCATTTAATAATTCACTAGTTTTTGGAGCTTCCCTCTTTCTTCAATCCCCATTAGTGGCTCCATCAACATACTTAACCAATTGATTGGTTGGGGGCCTCTACCGTGAACAAAGAATCAAGCAAGTTGTAAGGTAATTAGTGAATATTCATCTTTCTATAATTTCTCAATGTTTCTCTCTTCTCAACCCCTCTCAAGCTTGAGAAGTTTAATTGGTATGGTTTTTTTTAATGCTATTGAAGTTTGAATAGTAGTGAGGAGTTACATAATTTAATAAATGCTATTGAAGTTAATTTTCATTTATGTTTAAATTCTAATGATTCTTATGTAAATTCTCTCTCTCACTCAAGAAATGGTCATACTCATGACCCATTCTCAATCCAAATCAAGCTTTTCATAAAGCTTTTCCTTAACCCAAGATTAAGCTATACTTGAGGCTAAATTAATGGCTTTTTCTTATGCTTTTAGTTTATGTATATTGATGATTCAATCCATTATGGATTAAGGATCCAATTAGAGAATCATTTTAATTATTTCCTTAATGATAAGCTTTATCCCTTAGAAAAATTGAGATTTATCAGTCATAGCAGCGGAGCTATGGCAAAATTTTTACAAAAATTATGCATAAAAAATTTTCATTCAAAGCATAAAAAGAGGACTTCCTACCATATTCTAGGAATCATCATCCTAGATTAATTGAAAGAATTTCATTATAATCATGGAGAAATTGAATTTTAATATTATGCATAAAGGATAAATTTTTATATCAAAAGTGTTATTTTTACCATTTTTATTTTCATGCATAGAAGTATGCATAATGGATAAATTTTTATATCAAAAGTGTTATTTTTACCATTTTTATTTTCATGCATAGAAGTATGCATAATGGATAAATTTTTATATCAAAAGTGTTACTTTTATCATTTTTATTTCATACATAAAAGTATGCATAAAAGAAAATTTTTATATCAAAAGTGTTACTTTTATCATTTTTAATTTTCATGCATAGAAGTATGCATAAAGGAAAATTTTTATATCAAAAGTGTTACTTTTATCATTTTTAATTTTCATGCATAGAAGTATGCATAAAGGAAAATTTTTATATCAAAAGTGTTACTTTTATCATTTTTAATTTTCATGCATAGAAGTATGCATAAAGGAAAAAATTTTTATATCAAAAGTGTTATTTTATCATATTGGATTTCATGCATATAGGTATGCATAAAAGATATTCTTTTTATACTAAAAGTATGATTTTCCTCATAAATGGATTTTATGCTTAACTTAGATGCATAAGAGAAATTCTTTTATTCTAAAAGTATAATTCCCTACCAAATTGAAATCATGCATAAGAAGATGCATAAAAGATTGATTTTAATTTCGAAAGTGTTAGTCTCCTTAAATGGAATTTATGTATAAATAAATGTGTAGAGAAATCTTATATCAAATAAAAGAATTCTCTTTTTTTTTTTTTTTAAAGATATGAAATGTGATAAGATGTGATAAGAGGTGTATGAGATGTGATAAGAATCGATAAGATGCGTAGGGAAAGTGATAGGATGTGATAAGAGGTGATAAGATGCTTATGAAATAAGTTAGGATGTGATAAGATGAATTAAGATGTGTATGGGGGGATGAGGTAAGAAGTGTATGTGATAGGATAAGATGTATATGGGTTGTGATAGGGCGAGAATGGATGTGATGTAAAAGATTAGATGTGAAGGTATATGGGGTTATATAAATGGGAATGTGAAAATGGATGTATGTATGTGGATGTGTGGATATGGAGATGGGAGTGTGGATGTATGAACATGAAAATGGATATATGCATGAAGATGTATATGCATAGATGTAAATGTGGATGTAGATGTGGATGTATAGATGTGAATGGATGTGGATGTATAGATGTGAATGGAAATGTGGATGTGGATGTATGTGAATGTGAATGTAGATGTGGATGTATAGATGTGAATGTGAAATGTGGATGTGGATGTATGTATGTATGTATGTGGATGTAGATGTGGATGTATAGATGTGAATGGGAATGGGGATGTGGATGTATGTGAATGTGAATGTAGATGTGGATGTATGTGAATGTGAATGTAGATGTGAATGTGGAATGTGGATGTATAGATGTGGATGTATGGGAATGTGGATGTGGATGTATGTGAACGTGAATGTAGATGTGGATGTATAGATGTGAATGTGGAATGTGGATGTGGATGTATGTATGTATGTGGATGTAGATGTGGATGTATGGATGTGTATGTATGAATGTGGATATGGGATGTGGATGTATAAATGAGGATGTGAAAATGGAGGTAAGCATGTAGATGTGGATGCATGTATGTGAATGTGAATGTAGATGTGAATGTGGAATGTGGATGTATAGATGTGGATGTATGGGAATGTGGATGTGGATGTATGTGAATGTGAATGTAGATGTGGATGTATAGATGTGAATGTGGAATGTGGATGTGGATGTATGTATGTATGTGGATGTAGATGTGGATGTATGGATGTGTATGTATGAATGTGGATATGGGATGTGGATGTATAAATGAGGATGTGAAAATGGAGATAAGCATGTAGATGTGGATGTATGGATGTGAATGTGGATGTGGATGTGGATGTATGGATGTGGATATGGATGTGAATATATGATATGTGATGTGAAGGAATCTGAAGTGAAGAGATGGAAAAGGAGGTGATTGGATGAGTACACATATACATGGAATGTGGAATAAGTAATGTGGATTAATGAGGGATAATGTGGAAAAATAGAGTTAATATAGAAACTGTATTTGTAAACTGTTTGTAAATGCTGTTTGTAAATGGCTGTTTTATGTCAAGAATGCTGGGGAAGCATTTTGACCGTCTTGTGATTAAGGTCAAGGAGACCTAACTGATAAAGTTGCAACTGCTGACGGAGAGTCAATGGAGGACGTCTCGCGTAGCAAGGTCGACCGAGGTCTTGACCAGCCTCGGTTCGATTAAAATGGTGAGCTTCCGGTACGGTGGATGAGGGACCAAGGAAGCGGCCTATGAGTGAAGCGCTAGGTCACCTGCGAAGGATCCTAGAGGGTGCTGACCATACGGTGCTCGGGCTCTGGGTCGCCTAGGATACCCACGCGTGCATCGAGGAAGATATTGGAACAAGGAGTAAGAGTTGTTTTGTGAAACCGGGCATGGATCTGGTTGACTGACCTTGCTGGTCCTCAACGGATGAGTCCATGGCTCTTTTATATGGATCTGTTGGTTGATCTTGCTGATCTTCAACGAGAGTCCATCTTGATAAGTGATTATATTGCCGAGTATTATGGGCTAGGAACTATGGAAACGGCCTCTGTGTGGACAGGTGGTGAGCGTTCTAGTTGCCAATGATGCCATAGATACTCTGATGAAGGAATGATGGGAAATTATGAATCAACTGGATAAATTGGGAGATTGTGATCAGTGGTACTATGGTTTCATTAAAGGATTGTTTTAAAGTTAGCTGATGCTAAGAAAAAGGCAATTTTCATATTGGGTGTGTAAGTGGTGTGGCTAGTTTTATGTTTGCATGAAATTCCGGCTAGGGGGCCTTGGAACTCTTTTCCTTGGTACCCGGGACAAAACCTAACCAAATTCCAAATTGGATCCCATCACTACAGTGGTTGGGCGGTTGGCTAACCCATGGGATCGGATGGGGTTAGGCTGGACTGATGGATCCGTAAACCGAGACTCAATTTCTGTTATTACGATAGATGAAGTAAGTCCCGGATAGTAATTGTTCTATGGATAGGAATCAACGGCTGTGCCTCTTGATGGGGAAAAAAGCGTTGATCCCAATGATCCAAGTGCAAGTTTCTTCCTTGATCCGACCGAGTATCTTTATAGGTGCAGTTGGATCAGCGTGATCAGTAATGATCTTGACTACGTTAGAGTAAAAAATTATCCTGGTGGAATCGCCCGTGCTTTCCGGGTAAGGGAAGTTTTTTCCGGGCTCGGTTTTGGAAAAACCGACGGATTAGTCTCTTGTCCGGATATCCGTGGACGAGGCCCCGAATGTGGGACCCCTGTCCCGTGCGAGAAGTGCTACTTCCGCTGCTAGTACCCGAATCCGTTGCTCGGTGGGAACAGGGGGATCTCACAATATTTCCCATGCTTTTCTTGTGCTTGAGACTTCCCAAACTTATCCTCCATCACACCAATCCGTGAGGATAATGTTTCAAAATGAGAATCAAGCTTGGAGTCTAAGGTCTCCAACCGTTGTACAAGCATTTGTATGAGGGTGTCATGGTTAACCGCCGCTTGTGTCCCTTGAGAAATTTGATTATGTACATTGCCCCCATTGTCTTCATTGATGAATGCATCCCTTGCATCCATATTACCTTCCATGTCCTCATCACCAATGATCATGTCTTGCACAACATCCCCACCCTTGCGTGGTCTTCCCTTCGGCATAGTGAAGAAATGCAAGATGTTGGTAGAATGCCCAAATGATGTCGGAATTGGACAAAATAAGGTTCTATGGGTAGGTAATGGTGTCTACTATCCTCCCAAATGAACACAGTAAGAATTAGGTGTGGGCAAGTACTCTCTGTTTTAGGGTTTGTGCGGGATAGCTGAAAGCAGTAATTTGGCTCTAAAATGCAAAATATATGTCGGAATTAGGATTTTGACGGCTCTATAGAAAGCTAACGGAAGATAGAACCTACCCCTAAAAGCATTTTGATTCAGTCAAAGTCGAAGTATATTCTGTTTGACTTTGACCAGAAAGTCAACAAGACTACTTTGACCGAGATTGTGATATCCGATTAAGGGCTTCTATGGCTCATTTGAAAACTCTCAAGGAGTAGAATAGAGTCGTGTAATCACTCAGACCTAATCCCAAAAACCCTAGGACTGAATTAGGGTTTTGTAAAATCCCAGAAATTCCCAAAATTCGGTCCCAAAGCTCAATCCGGCTACAAATGATTGGTGTTTCTCCCCTTGGTAGTTGTGAATAACTCTTCAAGTGTATCCATGGGGTAAATCTCCAATCAATAAGCTTTTTTGGCTCCCTTGTTGGAAAAATTCCGCCATAGTCTCCTTTGTAATTGGAACCAAATCTCAAATGAAAATGCAACTTCTCAAATCACCATGCAATACTCTTTGTATCCCACAATGTCATGAAAGATCATATGCACTCTTTGTCCATCAAAGCATTTGCAATATCCACACAATATGACGGAAAAAGGCCCAAATGCATCCACAAAGTCGATGGTGAGGATTGTTGAGGACGCGCGTTGAAGCTTGCCGATCTCCCGGCCAAGCTCTTCTCACCCCTTCACCGAGTTTTCCTCCAAGGTGAAGGTTGAGGCCATTTCTTCACACCGGTGTACCTAATCCCCCTTTGTACCGCTTTTCCAAGGCAATCACGGCACAAAGAGTTCAAGCCATTCTCCCCTTGGCCTCTCCAACCAATGCCAAGGTACCCTCACACATTGCTAGATTCTATAGAAACTTGAAGTGGTAGCAATGGTGAGTGTAGGTACAAAATGATGTGGATAATATCAAATGATAGAACAAGTTTGTTGGCTTACAAGTATTGAGCATGACTCATGCCCTTTTACAATTTAGAACTCACCAATAAAGCATGGACTCATGCCTCAATCCATCATCCAAAAGCTCCAACACAAACCAACAATTCACAATGCCCTCACCATGGCATTTGCATAAACAATTGTTAACCACAATCAAGGCATTTGCAATTGCATTCCAACAATCCCTTTCACATCATATTGACAAATGCATGCTTCCAAAACTTATGCTCTCTTATGCCCATGTGTAAAACATAGCATTGGCATGGCTATGTAGAGCATCCATAGTGTCCATATGGCATCAAGATGAGCATGAGAGACTCCAAAAACATTGCATAAGCTTGCTATTCCATCAATGGCATGCCAATTGAGACATAATGAAGAAAATCCCCCAAAATGTGATCTATGAATTGGCCAAGCTCATGTGGAATCAATTCCTTTCACCATTGCCATCAATAATGCATGGAAAAGCAATATTGGCATGTGAATGGTCAAGCTTTAATGGTTAATTTCTGAAAATTAGGGGAATTTGAATGTGTCCAACCCTAATCCATTCCCAAGCTCCACCAAATGGTTCAAATTTGCAAGAAATTGATCAAACCACTCACCAATGTCATCCGGAAAGCTTCAATGGAAAAAATTATTGAAGAAGCCTCTTGTTGAAGAAAAACGTGGCCTCTCTTTGCTCTCAAATTTGCAGCCAAAGAACACCTCCCATGTGCTTGAATCATAGCTTGAAATTTGCTCCAAACAATGGCTAAAAACCCTATTGCATAGCTTCCATCTCATGAGGTAGTAGAGCTAGGCTTCACCTAGCTCTCCCTCCACCATTTCAACGCGATTTTGAGGCGGCAGCCTGCTGCAGCCCGCCGTTTGCTTCTTTGCCTCCTCCATGAGATGATTAGAATACCAAAGATGCCTATGAAATGTGTAGAAGCTTAGCAATGCAAGATATGGTTCAATGTGGCAAGGTATACTAGGGTTTCTCACAGCCATGGAAGAATGAACAAAAGCTCTCCAATCTTGAGAAAAAAATTTGCAAGAAGAGGCTCAAATGAAAGATCTCAGTGAGCTCTACAAAAACCCTAAGGTTTGGCATCAAAACGGGTAAAGGAAGAGCATCCCATGGCTATGGAAAGCTTGATGAAGAAGAAGATGATTACTAAACATGATTAGCAAAAAAGTTAATTGCAATTAGTCACTTGCCCTAAGTTTTGGCCCGATTGCCCCAAATTTTTGGTCTAGAGGCCCAAAATTTGGTCCAAAAATGGCAAAGTTGGCCAAAATCACTCAAAATTCAAGCAATTTCCATGAAATGCTCACCATCTCCATGAGATTAAGCAAGATTAGAGAAGATTTGTCAAGAATTCACTCAAGGATTACAAGAAAATGAGAAAAAAATTAAAAGAAACTCAAATTTTCAAGCAAATTTTCCCAACAACCCATGCATGCCCATGATCAAAATCAAGAGCTCTGATACCAATTGGAATGAAGGGATGTAATGCATGAAAAATATGAGTAATCGCCATGTAAACATGATGCCTAAGTGTGTTTAGTCTCTCACCAAGAGAATGGAAATAGCCTTCCACAAGCCAAGAGAGAAGCCATGAGCTCCAAGAAACATAAGTTTCCATTTCTAAAAATGATCATCAAAAGTTACAACCATGGTCCAAGTCCCCTCTTTTATACATGGACTTGTCCCATTATTAACCCTATTGAATAAAGTTCCTACTTTATTACATAATGGTTCCGATCCTTGAAGGCTGAGGACAAGGCTACCTTTGAAGCTTTGAAAGAGGCTTTCAAGGTTGGATATTCTCACCAAGGTACCAAATCGAGCCTAGTTGAGCAACTACATAATGTAACGCAAAATGAGGGAGAAACCATCAGAGTCTACATCAATAGAGTCAAATATCTCCACTCGCATTGTACTGCTAGAGACAAGTTCTCTGACGAATGGTTAATAGGGAGATTTCTAGAGGGTCTTGATGACGTACCCTTATACAATTCATTGTATGACTTGGGCCATACCTCCTTTGAAAAATGTTGCAGAAGTGCTATGGATTTCAAGGACAATTTCAAGGGAACACATTCCCGAGAACTCCACAAAGGCAGAAGCTTCCTTCAAGACTACCAGCACAAAACCAGATGGCAAAAACAAGGAATCCATGTCAAGACAAAGTGTTAAGCATTTGCCTAGAAGAGAACTTGTATGGTGCCCAACCTGTCTAGCTAACCATATTGGCATAGAGTGTCCACAATTGAGACCCAGTCCAAGCTTCTACTCTACATATTGCATAAAATGGGGCAATCATGAGGTCTCTAACTTCTATCATCAGAAAATTGCCTTAGCTTGAGCTCTACCATAGGATTTTCCCACCAAACCTAGGAAACTATTGGCCTTGCCACAGCACTTGTCTTTGAAGATGGAAATGAGGGAAAAATTTTGGAAGTTCCTATTTATGAAACCCAAGAGCCTACAAGCCCAACCTCTCAACTCTTTAGTCACTATGTTATGGAGGGAGATCAAATGTACCCCGTGTACTTAGCAACCCCAACATTGCAGGCCAAAGACATGAATTGGATGACAAAATGACCACCCATATAGTGGTATGATTGTGTGGGACCTCACCGAGTGGATGATTATCCCATCAGGAAGGGAATGGAAGGTACCCCTGTAAGTGCTCCTACCTTGACTCCATTATGTGTACGGTGTATTGATCACATGTATAAGGATTGTCCGCTAAGACTAGGAATGACATGAATTCTCAATCCAAGCACCAGCCTTAACTTTTGCAGACTGTTAGAGATGTCTTCATCCAAGCAGTCCCTCTCAGCATGGTAACAAGACTGCAAAACCGCCAAAGGGCCACAACACATGCTGCTATAGAGGCATCAACTTCACAAAAACCAGGATCAAGAAAGATCCCCTGAACAAGCATGAGTTGCGGCCCTTTGGCCGCAACACATGCTGCTGTAGAGGCATCAACACAGGCTGTTGTAGAGGCATCAACTTCACAAAACCAGGATCAAGAAAGATCCCCTGAACAAGCATGAGTGACTCCGCGCTCATGAAAGGAAACCACCAAGATTGGCAAGGGAGAGAGCCGAGTGGTTATCAAGAGAGGTTCAGAAGACGCCACTACAACTCATGCATCGACTTCTTCATTTCAAGAGGAATATTTGCTACATGGTGCTACGTGAGCGAGGGAACCTGAAACATGCAAACTACCAAAAAATGTAAACTACCAAAAAATGCAAACCTGAAACATGCAAACTGAAAAGATGCAGGGAAGAAGAGAGCTTGAGCTCTTGCAAGCACACACACACTCACAAAACCCTAATAGAGAACACACACGGTGAGAGGCTGAAAATCTTCTTCTTCTTTACACAACACTCAACACACCATATACAAGATAAGAGTACACACATATGAAAAGGTACTCAACCAAATACATACAAGGGTTCTCTATAGTGTGAACCCGACTATGCCAGTCTCTAGAATGGCTATCACACAGCTTGTCATCCCACTGGCCGCATATCACCCATGATCTCACCATGCTAGTGGTGTAAGTGTGGGGCCTATCCCCCAGGCGGGTCATCAGTGTCCACTGCCTCACTAGACGAGCTCGATATCTCAACACTCCCCCTCGAGCTCAACTCCATCTCATGTACACCAAGCGAAGCCCTGAATCTGCGGAGCTTCTCTATACCCAATGCTTTCGTGAAGATGTCAGCTACCTGATCCTGTGTGGTGCTGACATAAACAAGGTCAAGGTCTCCTGCCAAGATCTTCTCTCTGACAAAATGGTAGTGGACCTCTATATGCTTTGTGCGAGCATGAAAAGCTGGGTTCCTGGCCAACTATATACTGCTAATGTTATCACAAAAAATTACAACTTGTCTATCTATTGATAGACCCAAATCTGTAAGTAGCTTTCTCAACCAAGCTACCTCACATGCTGCCATAGCAGCTCCTCTGTATACTCGGCCTCTGTACTGGTAGAGCAACCGTAGGCTGCTTCTTGCTGCTCCAAGTCACATTAGCACTCCCTAAAGAAAACATGAAGCCACTAGTAGATCTTCTATCTGAGATACTACCAGCCCAATCAGCATCTGTGTACCCATGTACACATCTCTGTCCCAGTTTCATAAAACAGTCCACAATGCAAAGTAGACCTCACATATCTCAGTATGCGTCTGAATGCATCCAAATATGATTTTCGTGGAACTTGCATAAATTGACTCAACCCAACAGCATAGCTCAAATCTGGCCTGGTGATCGTCATGTAGATCAAGCTTCCTACTATGCACATATACATAGTAGGATCCTCCAAAATCTCTCCTGAATTTGCACTCAACTTGCCATTTTGATCCAATGGCACTGAGATAGGCTTACAGCCTATCATACCATACTTGGACAACATGTCCAAGCCATATTGTCTCTGCAGTAATCCAATACCATGTGGTGACCTAATCACCTCAATGCCCAAGAAATATCTGAGCTCCCCTAGATCCTTCATCTCAAACTTCTATCTAAGCAAGATCTTTACATCAAAGATCTCTACATCATGGTCCCCCATAATGATCAAGTCATCTCCATAGATGACAACAAGCACAACCCCTCTATCACCGCGTCTCACATACAGTGAGAAATCTGCATTGGATACATGAAAGCCAATAGTGACAAGATATTCAAAAATCTTGTCAGACCATGCTCTTAGTGCTTGTTTTAAGCCATACAAGGCTTTCTTCAACCTGCAAACATGCTCAGGGTGACTCACATCCTCATAACCAGGTGGCTGCAACATATACACCTCTTCCTGCAAATCCCCATGCAAGAATGCATTCTTTACATCCATCTGCTGATGTAAAGACCCCATTGCTTTGACGCAGCCACTGCTATCACAACTCTCACTGTTGCCATCTTGGCAACTAGGCTGAAAGTTTCCTCATAATCAATGCCATATGTCTGTGCATACCCTTTGGCTACCAATCTAGCCTTATACCTATTTATGCTTCCATCACTGTTATCTTTTACTTTGTACACCCACTTGCATCCAATGGCTTTCTTGCCTTCAGGCAATTGCACTAAATCCCAAGTCTCATTTCCATATAGTGCATCCATCTCCTCATCCATAGCTTTCTCCTAACACACATTTCCAATAGCCTCATCAATGCATGTGGGCTCTACAACCTGCACAACCTTTGCCATATATGCATAGTGATGTGCCACATAACCATCATAAGTAAACCTCTACATAGGATTCTTTACTCTCCCAGATCTTCGCAGCTTTGCATTCATGGCTTCCATAGTCTTCTTTACACTAGGTGTTCTCATAGCTGGTATCCCAAAGCTCCTCATCAAGGCTCATCTCTGAGCCACTAGACTCTCCATCAACATGAGAATGCCCTGCAGAAATGTCAAGCATACTAAGGGACTCAACCACTTTCTCTTTTCCTTTTTGTGATGTACTAAATCACATTTGCAGGACTGACGTAGCCTGCCACTCCATGGTCTATCAATTGAACCACTAGATGAGGACTCTCCTGGTCCACTCAAAGACTGTGATTGCTGACTTGCATTCTGTGCAACCACATTTCCACTCACATCAGCCCCAACAGCTTCTTTTTTAGCAGCATACCAGCTACTCATCTCATCAAATGAAAAAACTAGAATTCTTCAACCTCTTTGGGTGATGGGATGAAGATACTTGGTTCATGGTTGCACCATTTCTGGATGGGATGAAGACTTGAAATGTAGCACTTATGGTGTGTGCCCGGCCTCCATGTTGATGTGAAGAAGAGCCTTCTTAATGTAAATGACCTCCTCCTTTGATGGTTAAGACCACCTTAGTGTTAAGCAACACTTTGGCTGATGATTAATATCACCATTAGTGTGTATAAAACACAATTAATGTATAAAACACAATTAGTGCTAAAAAACACATTTTTAGTATAAAATAACACTTATTTTGGTGATTAGTTCACCATTAGTGTTTAATAACAATATTAGTGTTTAAGAACACTTTCCCTTTGTTGGATTAAGAGAGTAATTAGTATTAAACAACACAATTAGTGCTTAAAAGCACACTTTGAATCACTTTGAAAGCTTAAAAGTTGAAGTTAATGTTGAAGCTTGTTGAGCATGAGGCTTATGGCTACCTCATGTGGATGAGAGCTCTTCAAAATCAAGAGAAAGATCAGCTACAAGCATTCACAAACTCTCATGAGTGATTAGAGCAAATGGGGAATGATTTGAGCAAGAAAAACCTCCAAAATGAAGCTTTAATGGAGAGCTTGAAGGAAAGGAAGAAGGGGCGCCTGGTCTTTTGCTTCCAGTCGGTGCCACAGTGGATGAAATAGGCTCAAAACTGAGTTGTGGCATCTCCACTCATTGGGCTACCATAGCCCTAAGAGCCCTTGCCTTATTGTGGCTTATAGGCGAGCTATGGATGTACGCAGCCTGCGTAGCAGAAAACACAGGCGACATCTTTCGTGGGCAATGCCGTCGCAGCGCCAGGAGGAATCAACAAATTGACAGTATGAATTTGTTCGCCCACAGCTCCTCTACATCTTTCATGTTGAAATCTCAGAGAAATTTTACCTCTACAGCCTGCTGGAAGGCCTCCACCATGAGAGGGTTGAGCTCCACACAAGAAAGATAAGCAAAAAATGGATATTTTTGACCTATTCTACACCACAAGTGGTTCAAATCACCTAAGCTCTAGATATTGAAAAAACGTGGTGCTCATGCTAGATCGTGTGTGGAGAGGAGAGACTCAAAAAGTACAAGAACAAACTCTTGCTTATTAAGTTGTTTATGAATACAACTAGGCCTTGCTCTCATACAAAATGCCTCATGGCCTCACCTTTAAATAGGTGAGCAAGCGGACCTCAAGTCCATTCACACTCACACCCTTCTCTCACCCTTCTACTTAACCTTAGTCTCTTAAATAACCCATTGGTCTACTAAAGGGATATTAAGATTAAGATCCTAGCAACCACTTACTGCCACACGTTTGTGGGTGATGAATTTTAGACGTCAGCCAATATCTTATGAGTGCATCCTTGGCACCATTCATGAGAGTATAAAAAATGATTCATGAATGGGATACTGACCACATATACATCCCGCCGAAAAGATCTAACATTCAAGATCAATATATGCACATGGAAGGTCCACCCCATGAGAGGCAGACCATTCACAGAGGACTCTATCATAACGTCGCAATCCACTACAGTCCATTTGTGCCAAACATGCCATAAGACACTCAAAGATGAAAGGGAGAGTGAGGAGTGTGCACCACTTCCAGAGCCTCGAGACTCTGAGAATTGGATGCATATCCTTGCTACCCTAGAAATGTTCCTAGATGCACTGATACAAGGTTTGCTACGGTAGACAAGGCAAGAGATTGCATCGTTATACATGTTCAATTTAGCATAATTACATGATGTTGCCACTCAAGAACTTGAACAGGATATTAGATCAAAGCCACTAGGAGTACACACTCCCATAGAACACATAGGCTTGAGGGATTCCCTAGGCCGCCAGAATGATACGTACTCCTAGACGATTCAGATACCCATTGGCTTAAATATGTGGGTGTTGTAGAAGAACATGACCACTTCAATGAAATGTGGAAAAAGGAGTTTTTCAATAGCTCTCTTTTGATCCACTCAACCATTCCACGGCCAACACAACCAATTGAACCCAAACCAGACTCAAAGAAGCTTTGTCGCTCAGCATCATGCAAAGCATGCAAAACAAGAAGTTAGCACTTGTTGAAAAAGAAGCTAAAGAAGCTAAAAGGCTAGTTGATGAGGAAAGTGCTAAAGAAGAAGAGATAAGACAAGTACCCAAACATTTCAAGACCTTCCAAATGGCCGACCAATTTGTCCAATATAACTCGGCTTAAAGGTCTAACAGTGGGGGCAACCTGGGACCTCTTATGATGGTCCACCAGCTAAGGTCAAGGAAATAAATATGGCAGGCCCGGGTGAAGACCCGAGTCTAATATTTATTGGAGAGGATCTCTCTATAGAAGAAGAGACTAAGCTTATCATTCTAATGAGACTGAGTTCCATGATTGCTTCACTTGGAAGTACACTGACATGAAGGATGTACCTCCAGAGGTGGTCTAGCACACCATTCTAATGGTTGATGGAGCCAGGTCAGTGAAACAATGCAACGAGCTTATCCTGATGACCCCTAAATACTCCAAGATGGTATGCGAAGACATCAAGAGACTTATTGATGCTAAATTTGTCTATGAAATTGAGCATATGGAGTGGGTATCACCCATCGTGATAGTGCCCAAAAAGAATGGAAAGGTCTAAGTATGCATCGACCTCAAAAAGGTCAATGCCGCTACCATAAGGGGCCACTATCCCTTACCTCTTACGGAACATGTGCTAGAATTAGTAGCCGGGAAAGGAAGCCTAGAGCTTCCTCGACGGATTTTATGGATACAATCAAGTGCTGATCGACCCTCTAAGGACCAGCACAAAACAACCTTTGCCACCAAATGGGGCACATATGCATACCAAGTCATGTTCTTCATGCTGACCAATGCCCCTGAAACCTTCCAACACCTCATGTGTACAGCTTATAAGGAATATCTTTGGAAATTCCTTGAGGTCTTCATGGATGACCCTTGCATCAATTCCTCTTGGAAGGATTATCTTGCATGTTTGCACAAAGTGCTAGAAAACTGCAAGCTGTACCATATCTCATTGAACCCCCTCAAATGCCAATTTTGGGTTTGCCATGGAGTGATCTTGGGACACATCGTCTCCAAGCATGGAATGTCTACTGATGTGGCAGCAAAGTGTGGCTCATCCTAGAGTTGCTGCGCCACCCACAAACTTCAAAGGAGTCCAGCGCTTTATGGAACATGTCGACATCGACGATTCATTTTTATGTACACTGATATTGCTCGACCTCTTTATAGACTCTTCATTGTCTTTGAGTGGACTGAAGAATGCCAATGGGCCTACACTATGCTCAAAAAAGCCTTGGCAAGTGCCCCAATTCTCAAGTCCCCAAACTAGGATATCATCTTCCATGTCCATATTGATTCCTTAGTCTTTGCTGTTGGATGCGTGTTGGCCCAACCAAGAGAACACAAGATGGATTTCCCCATCAGTTTTTCTAATCGCCAACTTAAGGAAGCTGAGAGGAACTACACTATGACTGAGAGAGAGGGATTAGCTAACTATTAAGAAGTTTCACCACTATCTTTTAGTGACTAAGTTTGTTTTCTTTGTAGACCACCAAGCCCTTTTATACCTCGTAATAAATAAGCCATGTATGACAGGTAGAATCACCAAGTGGCTGCTTATATTGCTCAAGTTTTAATTCACCATCATGGCGGTGAGGAAAAACTCTCAGCATGTTCTTGCGGATCACATGTCAAAGATCCCCAACGGTGAACAGTCGATGGGAGTACATGACGATTAACCAGATGCCACCCTATTCCAGCTTTGATTCCTGAATGGGGGCGAGGAAGTGGATCACTTTTTAGCTAATGGCTTACATGTTGATCCTCTCCTCAACAAATACCGCGCTTGTTGCTTAATAAAAAAAGCGGCCCCTTACCAACTCATTAACGAGCCAACTTTATAAGAAGGGCAAAGATAAAATCCTACGACATTGTGTTTGGGAAGATAAGTATGTCTCCCTCATTGAACAAGCTCACTCTACCTATGCTGGGGGGAACTTTGTAGCAGCAGATATCACTGCTTGTTGTAAGGTCCTCATAGGTAGGTTATAGTATCCCACTCTAATGGGGCTGATGTTGTAGAATACGTCAAATGATGTGATGAGTGCCAACATAGAACAATTCCTTATTTTAAGGACCACATGCTCCTGAACCCTATTGTGTCTTTGTAATCATTGAAGAAATGGGGCTTAGATTTCATTGGACCTATCAATGCTTGCTACATAATTGTTGTATGGACTATTGCACCAAGTTGGTAGAAGCTCCCGAACCCGCAAGGCCGATGCAAGATCAACTGCTAAATTTCTCTATGAATCAATCTCGTCACACACTTTGGCTGCCCCCTCAAGCTTGTCAGCGTGATAATGAGACACACTTAATTAATGAGGTAATCCAATGGAACAAAATCCTATGTGCCATTCTGACTAAAACTATGGAGGCCAGCCACCACAATGATTGGGAACAGAAGTTTTTGGCTACACTTTGGGCATATAGAACTTCTTTGCAAGGTAGCAACCAATGCTAGCCCCTTCAATTGAACCTATGCTACAGAAGTAATGGTACTGAAGTAGTCATGCCCATGGAGTTCTTAGTCCCTAGTCTACGAGTCGCTATGCAAGAAAAGCTTATTGGAAATCTCTTAGGTTATTTGAGCTTGAAAAGCTTGATGAAACACACCTTTTACTAGTATACATCATGATTGTCGAGAAGATAAGGCGTAAAAAGTGGTTTGACGACTAGCTTAAGGATAAATAAATGAATGAGGGTGACATGGTCCTCTTATTCAGTACTAAGACACACAAAAAGAAGCTCAAGCTCCAAGGCTTAGGACCTTTCCTAGTCACTGAGATAACACCACAAGGTGTAGTGCGCATTGAAACATTGGATAGAGTGGAAATGGTTGGTTACTTAAATGGTAATAAACTTAAACGCTATTATGGCCCTCACAGAGGCCACCTTAAAAGCCATCCTCCATGATTTAAAAAAAAGCGAAAGACCACGAGGATATGAAATGATCTGCAAAAGAAGAAGCTAAAGTAAGGAAAGGAAAGCTTAGGCGGCAGAGACATATCATGGTTAATATGGCCTAAGTGGTCAACTTAGAAGAAGAAGATTTGGAGGTGAAGCTAGCTCATCAGCTGTGGTTAGCAGCTGCGACGATTAGGAATGACCACCCCGACAAGATTTGTCCAAAAATTAGCTCTTGTCAATATAGGGGCTAGTTACAATTTGATGTCCCATGAAACTTGGTGTTCCCTTGGGGAACCCACACTCAAAGAGACCCCTTCCGTTGTTACAACTATTGCATCATAATATGTTTGTTGCATAGCCATAGTCACTCTTTTGTTCCACATTGGAAATAATCCTTTGGAAGGATGTTCTACATGATGCCTGCAGGAACAATGCATGAAGAAATACTCCTTGGAAAGGGTTGGATGGGACATAATCGATGTAGCATAGACTAGGATGCATGGATGACAACCTTATAGTAGCTGGCCTTCGGCCAAGTTACTGTCCTTATGACAGATGAAGAGCTAGTCCCCACTACTTATGACAGATGAAGAGCTAGTCCCCACTACTTCCCCATGCTAATAACTTCCCATTTCACCACCCGCCATCACTCTATCACCTCACCCCTATCAATCCATCCCCCTAAAAAAGAGGCCGCTACTCATTCTAACCACATCAATGCCTCTCACACACATTCCCTACCACCACACTCGGCAGCACCAACCCACTCTCACATTGCTATCTCTCACAAGCTGCTTCCCCACCAACCCACACTAACATTGCTAACATCACTAACGAATTTCCGCAGGGTTTGATATCTCACCATTGGGTACCTAAAACTCTTCTTGCAACACAAGAATATTATGAGGGTGAATCTCAATTGTGGATCCCCAAAAGATCCAAGCATCCCCTTTGTCCACAGGCACCCAAAGCTCCGTGTCCCCCTTGTCTAGAAAAAATTCACCAACCTCAAGCCTACAGGGTACAGGACAAATGCAGACCCAAGCACTATGGAGTTCTGATCCTCAATCAAACTCTCAACCGTTCCAAAAACCAACTCACTGGTGGATCCCCCAACCTCTCCTTTATGAGCCCAACACTTCTACAAAGGCAATCATCATATTTGGGTCCCCAAATCTTCCCAACCTAAACCTCCACCCTGTGTCACTCAACACTCCCTCCACCCTGTGTCACTCAACACTCCCCTACCCTTCACCAAGGCAACATCTGCCATAAAGATAACCCAGGAAAATGGAAAGAAGAAACTCCATAGTGAAACTACAACCCCCATGCTAATAGAGCTCCTTTTACTGATAATCCTTCAACATCAAAAACCCCCCCACCTTTCATTGTGAGGCTACAACAACAAAGTACAACAATGCCATCATCAGCTCCTTCAGCCTCAGGTACATCCTTACCACCTGCCTCACAATCCTGCAAGGAAGTGACCCTCGCCACCTCGTCACTCATCACCTAATTGGAATTGACTCCTTACTTTGGCTAATTGAGGATGTTGTCAGTACTACAAAACCCGCAATGGGGTGCTGGCAACATAGCATTTGGGTACAAAACCTACTTCAAGGTGCCCACAAAAATCCATTCACATCTCGTTACATCACATTCACATCTCGTTACAAAACCCGCAATGGGGTGCTGGCAACATAGCATTTGGGTACAAAACCTACTTCAAGGTGCCCACAAAAATCCATTCACATCTCGTTACATCACATTCACATCTCACCGCATCCATTCAGATATCATCACATTCACATCTCACCACATCCATTCAGATATCATCACATCACATTCACATCCATTCTCATCTCACCGCATTATCATCACATCACATTCACATCTCACCGCATCCATTCGTATATCATTACATCACATTCACATCCATTCTCATCTCATCGCATCCTTTCACATCTCATCACATCCATTCACATCCATCACACCCATTCACATCTCATCGCATCCACTCACATCTCATCACACCCACTCACATCTCATCACACCCATTCACATCCATCACACCCATTCACATCTCATCACATCCACTCACATCTCATCACACCCATTCACATCCATCACACCCATTCACATCCCACATTCATTCACATCTCGACACATCCATCCTCATCTTATCACATCTTATTCTCACAACATCACATCTCATTCATTCCATCCACATTACATCACATCCACATCTATCCACATCACATCTTATTCATTCCATCCACATTACCTCACATCCCCATATCTCATCACATCCATTCACACACATCCATCCATTCATTCACATTCACATCTATCCATATCCATCGATTCATTCACATGCACATTTATCCACATCCATCCATTCATTCACATTCACATCTATCCACATCCATCCATTCATTCACATGCACAACTATCACTTCACATCTCATTCTCATCCATTTACATCACATCACACCCATTCACATATCATCACATCACATCACACCCATTCACATATCATCACATCTCCTCACATCTCCTCACATCACATTCACATCTTGTCACATCACATTCATATCTTATCACATCACATTCACATCTCCTCTTATCACATTCACATCTAGTACCATTTTCTACTTTTGATATCGATAGGACTTTCCTATGTTCTGCCAATTGCTTGGCCTAGTTAAAGGTACTTTTTCTCGATCCCATCATTGAATCTACGTATCATAGTGTTATTGAAGGTTTCAAAAGGGAAAATAAACCTTATCAGAATTGAATAGTAAAAACTCAGAAGAGCATTTACATATTGTATTTTCATTCCATAAGCTTCATTAATGAGAATTAATTCTAAACTTCCGTTTACTCATTGGATCCTCCACCCCCAGGGATTCCAGATTCTCTTTTCTGATGAATAAGAATTATCCAATTTTTCTCGATGGATATTTTCACATTCTTTCTCAACTGATATATTCAATATTCTTCCGTTTGAATAAAAGATTCATGGGATTTACAAAAATCAATTCTACCCATATTTTCCAATAAAAATAATAATACTCAAAATTTCACTTTTGATAAATACTCATAATTTGAATTATGCCAAAAATTCCTTTTTTTAACATTTAATTATTTGGATCTCGAATATCATGGGAATTCCTCTTTTTGCATAAAAATAAATTTACCAAAAATTACTCTTTTCTCATAATCAATTCATTATGTATAATTCCTCTTTTTGCATAAAAATAAATTTACCAAAAATTACTCTTTTCTCATAATCAATTCATTATGTATAATTACAAAAAAATTATTTCCCATGAATATGATGAAAATCATTCTTTTTGCATAGGATGTCTAATCCTAGAATATGGTAGAAAGTCCTCATTTAGCATAATGTTCTCCTAACCCCCCATCCGCAAAGAGGCCCCATCATGAGCCAAAAGTCACAGAACAAGCTCAACCACCCTCAGTCCAAACCCAACACAGAACCAGCTAGCAACAACTGCAAAAGCCACCAAGAAGGCCGCTGCCAACAAGAGGAGGAAGAGCATCAAAAGCATGACTTCTTCAACAACGGGAACTTGTTCGAGATGCCGCCTCTTGAACGTTTTGCCAGCATGTCCTACAAAGGCAGGTCCTTCTTCCCCTAATGCCACATAGAACAGAATGAACACTCGCCATTGGGCATGCTTAGGAAGTTTCCGTTCCAATCAAGCATATGCAGAAAGCGTACATGATACGGCCCATGGAGATGTGCCCAACATCGCACTTGGATTCTCCCACATGGCAAGAGAGCTCATAACACAGTTGACTAAGTGCATTTACCATCCCAGCAGGAGGTGACCTAGGTTTCCCAAAAGAGAGATGCTGCTAGTAGCAAGGCCCAAGAATGAGTTATGTCTGAAGATCTATACTAGACAAACCTCATGTACAAGCTGTAAACAAAGTTTGATAAGCAGACTCAATAGTTGGAGCATGCCCTTGCCCGAATTAGAGAGATCTAACAACATTTTACTCAGGTCCATGAGACGGCATAGAGGGCGCATCATGAGCTCACCATCACCAAAGGCCTGCATCAAGATGCTCAGAATTGGGCCCAGATAGCAGAGGGTGCCCTTGCCTCCACACAAGGAGATTTCCTCAGGCACGGTGAGATTTTAGAGGCAAGTGTCCGCACCCTCAAAGAGCACCTTAGAGAAGCTGAGGCCTGGGAGCCCAACCCCCTTCCACCCCCTTTGCTCCCTCTTACAACACTCTCACAACCATAAGGTGGACGCCTTGATGGACATGGCCACTGAGCTCCCCATCTTAGCCCTCCCCCCACAGACATATCAGCTCATTAACCTCCATTTCTGGGGTGTCCGTTTGAACCTTTTACAGCATAATCTTTATCTTGAAGAGCCCTTGTGCCGCCACAAATTCACCTATCTTCTCTCACTAAGCTACCCATCCAAAGCACTACCCTCATCCCCCATTTCTTTTTCCATGGCCTCCTTTCTTTTCATCACCCTCATGATTTCTATGAGCTCCCTTAATATCCTCTCCAAGAAACCCTCACGGGCTGTCAACTCCTACATTTTGGATTCCCTTTCAACCTAGCAAAGTTCATTGATCTGTTTGTCCCCCGATGGCTTATGCCCTTACCCTTACCCCTCTCAGATCTCGTCAAGGGCGATTCACTATTTGCAATATATTAGTTGGCGAGTGGTCAAATAGTGCATATATCGTTCTCTCTGGGTGGATGATCTCCCCCCTTATACCGCAAAAGGCCTGCTAATTCTGTACCAAAGATGTTCTGAGCAGCTCGAAGTAATGGTAATCAACTGGCATCTACCAGTTTGATGATGCACATGTCGCCTTCCTACTAGACTTCACCGTCGATGAGGCTACTACTCCAGTAACTTTCTTTCATGCCCACAGCCTTGTAGATGCTGCTGAAGCTGGCCTAGCCTTGGATGATAACAATGGAGGTGATGATGGGCAAGGTAGTTTGCCACCTCCGCCCCAGCCTCGCTCTCTTTTAGGGTTTTGTGAGTGTGTGTGTGTGCTTGCAAGAGCTCAAGCTCTCTTCTCCCCTGCATCTTTTCATGGTATCAGAGCAGCATGGTTCATGCTAAGGGCTGAGCTGCAAGCAAGAGAAGCACAGGAAGCGGTACGAGGGTAAGGGCTTCAACTACTCTTCCCTATTTGTGTTGGCGACTACACCCTTCTCCGGGAGCTCTATGGGAGTGAAGCTTTAACATACTTCCACATCCATGCTTTCACATACATACATCCATATCCATTCTTTCTCATACATCCACTTTCATTCTTCACATACATCCACATCCATCCTTCACATACATCCACATCCATTCTTTAACATACTTCCACATCCATGCTTTCACATACATACATCCATATCCATTCTTTCTCATACATCCACTTTTATTCTTCACATACATCCACATCCATCCATCCATTCATTCCCATCTATCTGATTCACATTACTTCTCATCACATCTATTCACCTCACATTCTCATCACTCCTATTCTCATCGCATCACTCCTATTCTCATCGCATCCATCCATTCATTCCCATCTATTTGATTCGCATTACTTCTCATCACTCCTATTCTCATCGCATCCATCCATATTTAGGGCTGAATTTAAGAAGAAGAGAGGGGGAAAGCCTTTCCAACAACGCATTGCATCTATTTATCATTTTAAAGATAACAAAAAATCAAAAAACCATTAAAAGAATAAAGAGAAAGTAAGACTTCTTACTTACATGAATTTCTGGGAGTTTTCCTTTGGCTTTCATGGTTTGAGGGATCTACTCTTGTTTGCAACAGGAGTGGCCACCAATTCTTTAGAAGAGGGAATGGTCAAAAAACTAATGAATTATTAACAAATTCATAGTTTTTGGCTCTGGGGAGGAGCAAAGTAACAGTGCATAAAACACTATTAAGCTTTAACAAAGGGGGAGCCTTCTATTTATAGGAAAAAGTGAGCCTCTAACTAAGCAAACTGATTCTAGAATTTTTCAGATCAGTTTGGTCAATTTTTGACCATTTTCTGGTCAGTTTAGCTTACTTTTTGGATCTAGTTGAAGCAGGAGAGAGAAGAGATGAAAATATCTCATTATTTAAACTCACCCACACATGTGAAATAGGCACCTCCTTCATGAGGGGAATTTTTCCACACTGAGGTGTCAAAAATGCATCATTTCACTAAATATCTCTTCTTTTTTAACTAATATCCTTGTCCTTAGTCAACTCTTCATCTTATGTGAGTATTTACTCATTTTTGAGGGGATTTTCTTTATTTCTTCATTTATCTCCTCCATACATTTGGATGAATCTGATTGGCTTCTCAAAACCTTAATTTAAAATTTTTCAAAAATCTAGACCCCAGGATAAGGCCTTTTGAACAGATTATAATTGATTTCTAATGCACCTTCTGAAAATCTTTTTGAACTTCTGTTTCAGGGGAATTTATTTTAATAAGAAGAGATATTTTTCCATCCAAAAATATCCAAAATCTGAATAATCTCTCTCTAGAATATTTTCTCTCTCCAAGCCAAAATAGAGGTAGAAACAAGATCTTTCTTTTCTGAAGAGGGATTTGATTACAGGGGAAGATACTGGACATCCTGAGAGACTGGGGAGGAATCTTACATTCTACCCCACTTAGAAAAATGCGAGATGTCCTCATCTCGCAAAACTAGAGGCAAAACTAGAGGAGAATTCTTTTTCTTAAGATCCAACTGATTTTGGGTTCCTTATAGTCTAGAGAACCCAACAGAATCCCGGGATAAAGATTCCTTGTATAAAACTCATCATTAGATAACAATTCACTCAGATCATAACATTCAAATCCTTATCATAGTAATGGTCCATTAGACTAAGATTTCTAGCTGAACAGTCCGCCCCATGGAAATTTTTAATTTTACAAATTTTTAATTTGACACCCCCTACTTGATCCGCTGGGTTAAGTGTGTTAACAGTAGCAATCTGCCCCAGCACAATCCACTTATCTCATAGTGATTTGTTGAAGTCATTAACGTCATTCGAGCTACGAACATTATCACAAGGACTCGTCCCATTCTTCCTCATTGTGGTTTTGCTTAGTTATTACAATTCAACATCCCAAGTCCACTATCCCCATATTTAAATCTACATCATATGTACCTTCCCTTGCCTAAACGTTTCACACTCTTGTGGAAGAAAATTCGAAATAAAGAGTTGAGTTTGGATTATGAAAAGAAACTTTTATGGGAACAAGGATAGTTCCAGAGTAGGAAGTAGTCAAAAAGGCACTTGTCTTGCCAGGGTCAAATGTAAGATTGGACAAAAAATGCTACTGTCTAAAAATAACCAGTCAATTTTTTTTCTCAAAAATATGAACTCATTGGTTTTGGATATGACATTCCAAATTGTGCAAGATTTTCCCATGCGTAGAAATAAAAACTAATTTGTTTGGAAGAAAATAGTCAAATTGTCCAATATTGGCCCAAAAAAAATGCAGTCTGGGGTCCTGGCTACCTAGTGTAGGGTATAGCAGATGACCTTTAATGGGATTTGGTAGACCTGTGGAACGGTACCGAGACTTACATAAAAGTGATTTCACTTTGTGACCAGCCCTCATCATTTGTGTTATGCAGCTAATTCTAAATTTATGCAGAATAGCTTGATTTAGCATTAAATGCTAAAAATAATCAACGAATGGTCTCAGATAGGGATGAGGTTTGATATTCCTATGTGGAACATGATTACAAACTGTCATTCTAGATATTAATTCATTCCGATCATGCATCATTGAAAATTTTAAATTCCAATGAATTTACAGGCTTTGCCGAAATCTAAAAATTTTCAAAAGAACTTCCCCATATTTGCTATAGATTGTAAATTTTATTAAAATATGTAAAATTAGGATATAATAATTGCATAGAGTTACTCTTTAATGACCAGCCATGAATTGGAAATCAAAAAGTAGTAATTAATTCAATTCAACTTAATCTTTGGTCGATTTTTTTTTCATAAACATATACATAAAACCAACAGAAGATTGAAAAGCATAATCAAGGCTAAAAATATTGTAAGAATTGATAATTAATTTAGGTTTAGGTTCATCCCAAAATCTTTGATTGAAATCAAGTGAAAATTTTAATTTTATGAGTAAAATATGCAAAAGAGAGCTTAGATCTGGTTAATCGGTTTACCGAGTCCGCAGTTTAATGGTGATTAGCAAGAAGCTTTGCAATTTGGGGCTGAGGAGAGTGAAGAAGCAAATCTGTTTTCTTTATGCAAGCTTCATGTTGAAAATCTTCAAAAATCATAGTATGCAAGCATGTAGGTTACGAGCATTTTGAGCTCAGTAGACTGAAATATTTAAGTGTTTGAGGGTAAAAGGTATGCAAAGATGATTAGGTAGGGTGAAGGGAAGCATTCTACTGCTTTATGGATTTTTATTCAGTAATTTTTGATAATCAACTTTCATGCAAAAATAGCTTTTTATGGCCTAAAACTTTACTAAAATAGCTTTTTATGGCCTAAAACTTTACTAAAATAGCTTTTTTTAAATAAAAAAATATCCCAAAAATCATCAAAATCAATTAGAATATGGAAAGTGAAAGAAGGCCATAAATTGAGCTTGAAATATAATCCCAAAAACAGGCCATCAAATACCAAATTGAGCTTACAGCCTTATAAAGTATGTCTCGCCTCCAATGGTCAAAATTTGATGAGATTTGGAAAGATCATTGTTCATGTTGAATTGTTGCATGATATAAAATCTTGTCTCCATTTGAATCCATTAACAGCTTCAATTTACTAGGTGTAAACATGGCCAGGTCATGGTTCATGGTTCGTACATTTTGTCCAGTGTGTATGGGCAAGACTTGAGCAGTTTCGAGAATGCCTTAATTTTAGCGAGTGGAATTTGAGATTTGTGTATTTGTAGGTTGTTTTATGGGAAGCCCACATACAAATTTGTAAAGTCATCTGGTTTATGTTGAGCTATCAACAACCACTCAGGTGTGAATAAGGTTTTTGCTTCCAAGGAAGTTTTCTTTGTTATCCTCCAAAAGCAGACATGGTTTCATTGAATTACTAATAACTTTGGCTAGTTGAAATAGCTGAAGATTTGACACAATGTAACTACAGGATGTCTAGCACACTGTAGTTTGCCATATACCAAATTGGCTCCATCTGCATCCTCAAATGAGCAGGTGCGGATATCTAATTATATAGTAACATGTCCGGCACACTACTATCATGCCGTATACCAAACTGACTCCATCTACATCCTAAAATGAGCAAGTGTGGGCATCTGATGATATAGTTGTTAATCCCATTTTGGATTAACAAAGATGCTCCTCCATTTGAGGACATTAATAAGTGTTATGTAAAGGCACTATAAAGGTTGTACATTATGAGATACTGGGCAGCCAAGGCTCTAGTTAGTAAGTTTTGGGCACCCAAGTAGTATGAATAAGGGCCAGTTGTATATAAGACATTTTCTCATAATGGGAACACACAATCCCCCTTTGTGCTATGAGAGCTCTTACTTTGGGAAGAGGGAGAGAGAGAGGGAGTACTCTAGTGTGTGTTCCTCTTCTATACATGTGTGTGGGAGAGTGAGAGGAAGATTACCTTCTTGCATTTTGGTGTGAGCGACTCCGCGGTGACAACATGGAGGTGGACATTGGAGGAGTGGAGCTTCCAAAAGTGATCTTGGAGAGCCTTCAAGGACGTGAGCTTGAAGCATTGGTACGTACCCAACGATAGTTGTTGTCTATTGCTTCTTTCGATTGTGGATGTGTGGAGTTCCCTCTTGGGAGGTGCGGTAGCCCATAACATTTTTGGTTGTTGCTGAGGAAACAACCATTGTTTCTTCCATCCTCTTAGAGATCTAGCTCCCATTATGCAAGATTCGCTATCACCTTTGCATTGTGAAAAACTATGTAGAGAAGGTTTGTGTAGAAGATAAGAAATTAGAGTAGTTGAGGAAAATTGTGTGTTTGGAAGTGTAGGTGAGTACTTGCTATTTCCTAGAGGAAAGCTACACTGAAATTTCCTTTCAATTTTGTTGTTTTGGTTGCCAATTTTGCTACCACGAGCTAGCAGTGGGTGACATGTTTTGTTTTGTTACAAAAACAAGGAACCATTGGTTGTGTTGTGGTGACTTGCATTGCATTCCAATTTCTAGGCATAACCTTTCTGGATCTTTTGGGCAAGGAAATCACACTCTAATTTAATCAAAACATCATTCTGTTAACTCGACTGTTAAACACATAAAAGTGCAAAAATGCATTTCACGGCATGAAACACAGCTCACGACATGAAACACTATCTGCCATCAATGCCAAAAATTTCAGGATTTCCGTACTAAAGTTAGGGCATCTTATCCTTACACGTCTGACATAAAGAAACAAAAAATATTATCTCGTAAAAGAGCAGTGAAACATTTCACGAACGAGAAACATATTCTTGTTCATAACGTGAAACATATTCTATTTCATGATGTGAAACATAGATTGCTATTTCATGACGTAAACTATAGTCTGCTATCTCATGGAGACTTGCTAGTTCACAAATTAAGGATTGGAAGACGAGAGTTAAGAGAGGGCCATATTTGCACTATAGGAGTCTCCACGACTCAAATTAATGCAATTCCAAACTGAAATTTTGAAGTGTGAAACAGAAGTAGTTCACGGTGTGAAACATAATTCACGACGTGAGACACAAAAGACTGCCATTTCACGAAGTGAAACGTAGTCTGCTATTTCACCACCCACGAGAAGAGTTAGTTTGATAGAAAACCAAGCATAATGGTTGGAGTAGTAATTTAGCCTATTGAATCATATTCTCATGCACTTGAGGTCAGGGAAACTCATTGGAGACACCCCAAATGATAGTGCATCAAATCACCCAAGTTCTTTCTTTCTACTAAAGAAGTTTTGGTTGTTAAAAAATATGTGATATAGCATCCATTCTTAGTGTAAGATTCCTCCCCAATCCCTCAAGATGTCCAGTATCTTCCCCTGTAATCAACTCGCTTTTCAGTCTAATAAAAGATCTTGTTTCTACTTGTTTTGGCCTAGAGAGAGAAAATATTCTAGAGAGAGATAATTCAATTTTTAGATATCTTTGGATGGAAAAATATCCTTTCTTATTAAAATAAATTCTCCCAAAAATAGAAGTTTAAAAAGAAATTCCTAAGGTGCATTAGAAATGTAAGATTCCTCCCCAGCCTCTCAGGATGTCCAGTATCTTCCCCTGTAACCAATCCCCTCTTCAAAAATATAAAAGATCTTGTTTCTGCCTGCCTAGAGAGAGAAAATATTCTAGAGAGAGGTTATTCAGATTTTGAATATTTTTTGATAGAAAAATTTCTCATCTTATTAATATAAGTTTCCCTAAAACAGAAGTTCAAAAAATTTCCAGAAGGTGCATTAGGAATCAAGTATAATCTGTTCAAGAGGCATTATCCTGAGGGTCAAGATTTTTTCAAAATTTTAAATTAAGGTTCCTATGGGCCAATAAATCAATCCATGTGTGGGGAGGAGATAAATCCAATTTGTAAAAGAAAATACCCAAAAATGAGTAAATGCTCACATAAGATGAAGAGTTGACTATGTACAAGGTTTATTAGTAAAAAACTATGAGTATTACTAAAAAAATGAAATATTTTGGGTATAATGATTCCATTTTGACACATGTGTAAGGAAAGGGGATCCCTTCAAGGAGGCACCTACTTCACATGCTTGAATGAGTTTTAAACTAAAAAATAATGTGATATTTTTATCTCTCCTCTCTCTTGGATCAAACCGAATAAAAAAGGAACCAAACCGAATCAAAAAAGAACCAAACTAGGTCCAAATCTAGTCCAAATTCAACCAAATTAAAATCTAGAAAATTCTAGAAATCAGTTAGCCTTGGTTAGAGCCTCCCTCTCCTATAAATAGAACCTGAGTCCTTTGTAAAAAATAGGAGAATTTTACTATACGAGAATTATGCTGAAATAATGCTAATTTTTACTATTCTCTGAAATTCTCTCCAAATTGAAGAAATTGGAGCTTCCCTCTTTCTTCAATCTCCATTGGTGGCTCCATCAACATACTAAACCAATTGATTGGTTGGGGGCCTCTACCGTGATGGTCAATTTTTTATCATTTTTGGGTCAGTTCAGCTTACTTTTTGGGACTAGACATGAAAAAGGAGAGAGGAGAGATGAAATATCTCATTTAATTGATTTAAAATTGGGGGGTAATGATGAGAAAAAGGCGCCTCCTTCATGAGAGGAGATCCCCACTCTGAGGTACCAAATTCAGTTTTTTAAATGTTCTTTTAGTCCACTCTTCATCTTATGTGAGTATTTACTCATTTTTGGGGGGTTTTTTCTTTTATTCTTCAATTTATCTCCTCCCTACATTTGGATTAATCTTATTGGTCCCTTAGAAACTTAATCCAAAATTTTCAGAAAATGTGGACCCTTAGGCTCTAAGGTCTTTTGTGCAGATTATAATTTATTTCTTGTAAGATCCCTGATCCCACTACGCAATGAATTTTGGGGTGCTAGCAGCGAAAGTAGCACTTCTTGCGTGGGGTAGGGTCCCACACTCGGGGCCTCGCCGGATATCCAGACAAGAGACTAATTCATCGGTTTTCCAAAACCGAACCTGAAAAAAACTTCCTTTGCCCAAAAAGCACGGGCGATTCCACGAGGATAACTTTTCTCTAACGTAGTCAAAAGCCTTAACTAACTGAACTGATCTGACCGAACTCGTAAGTTCCATAGTCAGATCAAGGGACAGATTGCACTTGGATCATAGAGACCAACGCTTTTTTCCTCATCGAGAGAGGCACAGCCATTGATTCTTTTTCCATAGAACAATTTTTATCCGGGATTTACTTCATCTATCGAACTAAACAAAAATTGAGTCTCGATTTATGGATCCATCAGTCCAGTCTACCCCAATCCAGTCCCATGGGTTAGCCAACCACCCAACCACTGTAGTGATGGAATCCAATTAAGAATTTGGTTAGGTTTTGTCCCGGGTGTACCAGGGAGAAGAGTTTCCAGGCCCCCTTGCCGGAAGTTCATGCAAACATAAAACTAGTCACACCACTTACACACCTAATATGAAATTGCCTTTCTCAGCATCAGCTAACTTTAAAACAGTCATTTGATGAAACCATAGTATCACTGATCTCAATCTTCCAAAATATCTAGTTGAATCTTAATTTCCAATCATTCCTTCATCAGAGTATCTATGGCAACGCTCACCACCTGTCCACTCAGGGGCCTTTTCAATAGTTCCTAGCTCATAGTACCCGTCAATATAATCACTTATAAATCAAGATGGAATCTTTGTTGAATATCAGCAAGATCAACCAACAGATCCATATAAAAAAGGAGCCATGGACTCAACCGTTGAGGACCAGCAAGGTCAATCAACCAAATCCATGCCTGGTTTCAGAAAGCAACTCTTACTCCTTATTCCAATATCTTCCCCGACGCATGTGTGGGTATCTTCGACGACCGAGAGTCTGAGCACCGTATGGTCAGCACCCTCTAGGATCCTTCGCAGGTCACCTAGCGCTTCACTCATAGGCCGCTTCCTTGGTCCCTCATCCACCGTACCGGAAGCTCATCATTTAAATCGAACCGAGGCTGGTCAAGACCTCGGCCGCGACCTTGCTACGCGAGACGTCCTCCATTGACTCTCTGTCAGTAGTTGCAACTTTATCAATTAGGTCTCCATGACCTTAATCACAAGACGGTCAAAATGCTTCCCCAGCATTTTTAACATAAAATAATCATTTACAAACAGGTCACAAATACAGTTTCTATATTGAACTCTCGTCTTTCCACATTATCCCTCATCAGTCCACATTAGTTATTCCACATTCCATTCATATGTGTACTCATTCTCATCCAATCACATCATTTTTTATCTCATCACCTCAGATTCCTTCTCATCACATATCATATATTCACATCCCAATTCACATGTCATCACATCTCATCCATTCACTCATATCGACGACACATTATTTCACATACACATTCGCATTCATTATTCTACATACACATCCACATTCGTACATCCACATCATACATCCAATTCCATATCCGCATTCATACATACACATCCATATCCACATCCATACATCCACATCCACATTCATACATCCATATCCACATCCACATCCACATGCATACATCCATTTTTACATCCACATCCACATCCATACATCCATTTCCACATCCACATCCATTTCCACATCCACATCCATTTTCCATATCCACATCCACATCCATACATCCATTTCCACATCCACATCCACATGCATACATCCATTTTTACATCCACATTCATATATTCACATCCACATCTACGTTCGTACATTCACATCCTCATCCTCATTCGCACATCCACATCCACATCCACATCCACATTCACATTCACACATCCAACTCCAAATTCACATTCGCACATCCAATTCCACATTCACATTCACACATCTACATCCACATCCTCATCTACATCTACTGTATTCATACATCCACATCCACATTCATACATCCACATCCACATCTGCATTCATACATCCACATCCATACATACACAACGACATCTGCATTCATACATCCTCTTTCATACATACACATCCACATTCATACATCCACATCCACATCTACATTTATACATCCACTCTCATACATACACATCCATATTCATACATCCATGTCCACATCCATTCTCGCCCTATCACAACCTCATACATCTTATCCCATCAGATACACTTCTTACCTCATCCCGTACACATCTTATCACATCCTAGCTCATCTTATCACATCCTAACTCATCCCATATGCATCTTATCACATCCTATCACATCTCATACAGCTCTTATCACATCCTATCACATCTCATACACATCTTATCACATCCTATCACATCTCATACGCATCTTATCACATCCTATCACTTCTCATACACATCTTATCATATCCTATCACATCTCATACACATCTTATCACATCCTATCACTTCTCATACACGGCATAAAGATAACTTTAGTAACACTTTTATAATAATCCTTTTATGAAATCATAATTGATAAGAATAACTCTTTTGAATTAAGAATAAAATTCTTTATGCATCTTTGTATGCATAAAATCAAAATTGATGAGAATACCACTTTTGGGTTAAAATAAATTCTTTATGCATCTTTCCATGCATAAATCCAATTTAGTAGGAAATACACTTTTAGAATAAAAGAATTTCTCGCATCTAATTTATGCATAAAATCCATTTATGATGAAAATCTCACTTTTAATATAAAAATATCTTTTATGCATATGTTTATGCATACAAATCATTCATGATGAAAAATCATTCTTTTAATATAAAAGAATTTCTTTTATGCATCTAATTTATGCATAAAATCATTTATGATGAAAATCTCACTTTTAATATAAAAATATTTTTTATGCATATGTTTATGCATACAAATCATTTATGATGAAAATCATTCTTTTAATATAAAAGAATTTCTTTTATGCATACAATCATTTATGATGAAAATCTCACTTTTAATATAAAAATATCTTTTATGCATACAAATCATTTATGATGAAAATCATTCTTTTAATATAAAAGAATTTCTTTTATGCATCTAATTTATGCATAAAATCATTTATGATAAAAATCACACTTTTTACTCCATGTACATATTCACCTATGAATATGCATGGATATCACTGATATTAACTATTAAAATTGATTTCTATGCATAGAAAGATGCATATTGGAAATTGTTTTATTATAAAAGTGTTATTCTCATTGAATTTAATTTCTATGCATAGAAAGATGCATAATGGAATTTTTTTTATTTTAAAAGGGTTATTTTCATTAAAATTGATTTTATGCATAGAAAGATGTATAATGGAAATGTTTTTATTATAATTAGGTTATTTTCATTAAAATTAATTTTATGCATAGAAAGATGCATAATGAAAATTTTTTATTATTATAAAAGTGTTATTTTCATTAAATTTTATTTCTATGCATTAAAAGATGCATAATGAAATTTTTTTATTATAAAAGTGTTATTTTTATTAAAATTAATTTTATGCATAAAAAGATGCATAATGAAATTTTTTTTAATTATAAAAGTGGTATTTTCATTAAATTTAATTTTATGCATAAAAAGATGCATAATGGAGTTTTTTTTAAATTATAAAAGTGTTATTTTCATTAAAATTGATTTTATGCATAGAAAGATGCATAATGGAATTTTTCTATCAAAGTTAGAATTCTCTTAAATTCTATGTTTAAATTCTATGAGAGAGAAAATTCTATCATTTTATATTCACACGGATTGTAAAAAGAAAATTCAAAAATTATGATCGAAATATTTAGATAAATGATTAACTTATTCCTCATTGGAATTCGTAATTAATTTAGAAATCAATTAAGCAAAAATTCAAAGAATGAAATTCAGTAAATTAGTAACTGAATTATCAATCCTTTTCGAGAAAGATAGTTGAGGAAAAATCTTATCACTCGAACCTTGAATCGGATTATGACCAAGACCAAACTCTTCGTGAGTTTTTCGAGGAAAGAAGATGTGATCAGTTTAGAAAAATACACTCAAATCTCCTGCCAAATCTAAAACTAGGTTTGAGACCCTTTAAATTGATCTGTGGATCAAGGTTACAGAATTCGAGGAATTTTGTTATGAAATTCAAAATTACGATCATAAAGTTTTGGGGATACTGATTCAAGAAATACTCCTTGTATTTAATTGAAAATCCAACTAAAGCTTGCATAGAAACCCTATTTTCTTAAAGGACTGTCTTACACCAGAATGCTGGAGGGAGCATTTGGTATATGTTTTTTAAAAGGAAAATTCGGTTGCAACAGCTGGCAGGGGACGGGGAGTGTTCAAAGGACAGCTCACGCAACAAAGCCTGCCCAAGTGTCTTGACCAACCCTCGGTACGGTTAAAATGGTGCGCTTCCGGTTACGAGATGGACGAGGGCCGATGAAGCGGTCCCTGAGTGAAGTGCCAAGACACCTAAGGAGGATCTTGGAGGATTCTGACCAAGCGATGCACGGGATCGCGGTGCCTAGGACACCCATGCGTATGTCGTGGAAGATATCTATGATGGACAAATGATTATTGTAATCTGTTACTGGATCTCCTATTTGCTGATCAGGTGTTGCTGATCAGGTGGTCTCAACGGAGAGTCCAGAGTGATTCTATTTTTCGAGAAACAAGGGACTCGATGGAATTTTTAAGTTATGACATCTGTAATAACCAATAACTGTTGTCAATGGATTATTTATATGTTAAAGTTTGTAAAGAGGAGTGTGTGCGTATCTGTATTCAAAAAGCAAAAGTTAAGAAAGGCATTCAATTATGGGTGGGTGAGTAATTGTCTGGTTCTACCGATTTGAGTGGTTGAGTGGTGGGGGCTAACCCATGGGCCAGATGGGGTAGGCTGGAATCAGTGGAGTTAATAATGAAATCAAAATAATAGGAATACGCTTAGAACTCAAGTAGTTAAATAAAAACATGAAGACTTTCTCAAATGATTAGATCAACGACTGTGCCTGATTTCGGTTAGAAAAAAAGTGTTGATTTCTTCAAGTTAATTCTGTAATAGTTTTCCTTCTACCTGGTTTAATCAGGTGAAGGATAGTTTAACGTCTTGACCCCGTTAGAAAATTCGTTAATAAGAAAATCAAAAAGGTGGAAACGTCCCCGTTTTTCGGGCAAGGAAAATTTTCTCGGTTTCAGTTTTGGAATGACCACCAGTTTAGTCTTGTGTCCGAACATTCGAGGGCGAGGCCCCGAGTGGGAAACCCTACCCTGCGCAAGAGGAAGATAGCTAGCAATTGAGAATCCGCCGGTGCGCGGAGGGGGCAGAGGGGTCTCAGAGCGCTGTTGTAAACTTATGAAACAGCAATAGAAATTGCCTAAAATTTTAAAGTAAATCTGCGAAATAATGTTTTCACTTTTGCTAACATTATGTTTGAAATGAATTCATAAATTGAAAACTCATAAATTGAATTGGATTTTTAGATGGATACCCCAAATCTGTCTAGCATTTCTGGACTTTCCCAGAGTCAGGATATGATCGTCGCCTTTGCCTTCAAAAATATCATCAACTCCGCTACAATCCAAGAAAGCTGCGTGAGACTCGCTCGTCACTCACTTTGAGGATCTATACTTTCATGATCGAGTAGAGCGACTTCAGCATATGTGGTTCTATAGAGGGTGAAGTATTAACGTCAATACCATTCAGCGACGACAAAGACTCAGACAGAATATCTCGCTAGCCATGATCTTAATAAGGCTAGGAGTTATTCATTATGTCCAACTCTATAATCATTCACCTCGGAGTTTTAGAATTTCTTGCCGAATTTTTAGACTTCTTAGCTCCTTTATTCCTAGGAAAAGAATTACAACACCATTATCAGTGATGAATCGTGTATATCATAGCATGTCTCCATCACAGTATTGCCTTTTTATGTGTACCCAATTGAGGCAGTGACTTTTGGGGCCGGGACGCTCTATGTATATATCAAAAACTTTTGATAATAATAAATGATGTTTTGCAAAAGATTCCAAATTGTTTTTGTGATTGTGAATATTGGTTAATAAAATTATCAGAGTGAATCTTGTTTTTAAGAATTATGATGGAATATCTATTTGTTTAAGAAATAAATATCAAAAATTAAATAGTCATAAATCTGATGACAAAGTTAAGTTGACAAAAATCCTCTTTTTTAATTTTCTGTCATCCATGCTTCAGCTGAGTATAAGGGTAAGCCATTTAAGCTTTTGATTGATTTAGGCAGTACTCATTCATTTATTTTCCCACGAGGATGCTTGCGTAAGCTAGTCTTAAAATAGAAATCAGGGAAACCTATGCAAGTTAAATTGGCCACCAGTGGGAAGATTATTTTCACTAACCATGAGACAGATCGTATTCAGTTTAATCTAGATGGGAATGTAACTGACTGCCAGTTCAGAGTCTTACCTTTGGGAGTTCCTTACCGAGAATCCTTGGAATGGATTAGCTCCACAAAAATCAAGCTGACATTCACTGCCACAATGGAACCATTTCCTTCCGTAACCTTCACGGGAACAAAGTTCAAGGAACCAAAATTTCAGGATCCCCAGATTTGCAATTAGTAAAGGCTTCTAAGTTACTGAAAGGACTTAGAAAGAAGTAACCCATTTATGTTGTCAAAATGAATCTGGTAGAAACAAAGTTAAAGGCTAAAGAACCAGAATGGTTAAGTGAGTATGATGATTTATTCTTAGCAGAGCTGACTGAGATGCCTTCGATTCGGAAAGTAGATCATGTGATAGAATTGACCCCCGGAGCTCAGCCAGTAGCCCAGTGCATGCACATACAAAATGCCAGTCCCTGAAGCCATTGAACTCAAGGAACAGCTTAGGCAACTGTTAGAACAAGGGTTTGTAAGACCCAATGTTTCACCTTGGGGAGCGCCAGTTCTCTTTCAGAAAAAGAAGGATGGAACGTTAAGACTCTGTGTGGATTACAGAGGTCTCAATCACCTGACAGTTAAGAATAAGTATTCTATCCCCAGAATTGATGAGCTTCTAGACATACTAAATGGAGCCTAGATCTTCACAAAGATAGATCTCAAATAAAGGTATTACCAGATTAGGATTAATGATCAAGATATCCCAAAGACAGCCATCAATATTCGCTACTATGGGCACTATGAATTTACATTCATGACGTTTGGTTTGACAAATGCCCTAGCTACATTCAATTGCCTAATGCAAGACATTCTCAAAGAATAGTTGGATGATTTTGTTCTTGTTTTCTTTGATGATATTCTGATTTACTCAAAGAATGCAGTTGACCATGAAGCTCACGTCTGTAAAGTTCTTGAGATTCTAAGGAAGCACCAACTCTTTGCAAAAAAGAGCAAATGTACTTTCTCTGTTGACCATGTTGAATACTTGGGCTTTCTGGTATCCAAAGATAGAATTTCTCCGGATTTCGCAAAAGTCCAAGCAGTCATAGATTGGCATGAACCAAAGACAGTGAAAGAAGTCAAAGGATTTTTGGGATTAACTGGTTGTTGGTATAGAATTTTTATACCTAAGTATGCTCTCATAGCTTTCCCCCCTGACTAATCTTCTCAAGAAGAATACCCCGTCTCAATGGTCTGCCAGGTGTCAGAGTGCTTTTGATAAGCTAAAGACCGCCTTGGTAACCAATCCCATTCTGAAGTTGCTAGATTTTTGTCTACCCTTTGAGGTAGTAACTGATGCCAGTGGTTTTGCGTTGGGAGGTGCACTCATGCAGGAAGGTCATGTAGTGGCCTATGAATATTGAAAACTCAGAACGCATGAGAGAAATTATGATGTCCACAACCTGGAGGACTCTTTTTAGTAGTCTATGCCCTGAAGTTGTGGAGACATTACCTACTGGGTCAAAGATTCACCTTTGATGACAGATCATCAGAGCTTAAAGTGGATCTCAACATGCGCCAAAGAAGATGGATGCAAACCCTCCAGGAATTTGGTTTTGAAATCAAGTACCGCCCAGGCAAAGAAAATGTGGTAGCAGATGCTCTCAGCAAAAAAGCCTCCTTGCTTGCAATCACAGTGGTGTCAAATCCATTGATTAATGAAGCAAGAGAGAAGATCATGCAGGATAGATTCTTTGGCCCAATTCCTACCCTACTTATGCAGGAAAGCAAAACTCCTCAAGAGTTGAACCGAGTTCAAGAGTACAGAGCCTGGATGAAGGAAATATGTATTATAATAGCAGGCTATGCATTCCCAATGATGAGGGAACTAAGGGTCAAATTTTGAATGAAGCCCATGATAGCCTTATAGAGCAGGACATCCAGGTTTCATCAAGACCTGCATGTCTGTAAAGAAAAGCTTCTTTTGGCTGGGACTAAAAAAGAATGTACTTAATCATGTACGTCAATGCCTGATATTATGTTAGAAAGTCAAAGCCGAGAGAGTAAAAATGCCTGGGAAGTTACATCCATTAGACATCCCCCAAATGAAGTGGGAATGTATCAATATGGATTTTATTACTGAACTACCTTCACTGCAATCAGGTTATAACTCCATCTTCATGATAGTTGACAGACAAACCAAAGTTGCCCATCTGATCCCAATAAAAGAAACCTACACTACAGTGGATGTGGCTAGACTGTTCCTCAAGGAAATCTTCAAATTGCATGGCCTACCCGAGGAGAATAGTAAGTGATCCAGATCCCAAATTCATATCAAGATTCTAGACTGAATTCTTCAAAACAGTAGTGTAAGATTCCTCCCCAGCCTGTAAAGATGTCCAGCATCTTTCCCTGTAATCAAATCCCTCTTCAAAAATATAAAAGATCTTGTTTCTACCAGTTTTGGCCTAGCGAGAGAAAATCTTCTAGAGAGTGGTAATTCAGTTTTTAAATATTTTTGGATAGAAAAATATCTCATCTTATTAAAATAAGTTCCCCTGAAATAGAAGTTCAAAAACATTTTCAGAAGGTGCATTAGAAATTAAGTATAATCTGTTCATCTGTTCAAGAGGCATTATCCTAGGGGTGAAGATTTTTTCGAAATTTTAAATTAAGGTCTAAAGAAATCTTATATCAAAAATAAGAATTCTCTTGTATTCTATAAATAGATATGAGGATATGAAATGAATCAGATAGATGAAAATGAACGAAGAATGGATGGAGATGTACATATCTGAAAGAATGGATGTAGATATATATATGTGAAAGAATGGATGTAGATGTATGTATGTGAAGGATGTATGGAAAAGGAAAGATGTATGTGTATTTGATAAGTATGGATGTGGATGTATGGATGTGGATGTATGGATGTGGAATGTTTGAATGTGGATGTGGAAAATGTATGGATGTAGATGTAGATGTGGATGTATGAATGTGGATGTGAATGTGGATGTGGAAATGGATGTATGGATGTGGATGTGGATGTGGATGTATGGATGTGGATGTGGATGTGGATGTGGAAATGTGGAAATGGATGTATGGATGTGGATGTGGATGTGGATGTGGATGTATGAATGTGGAAGTGGATGTATGGATGTGGATATGGATATGTATGTATGAATGCGGATGTGGACGTGGATGTATGGATGTGGAAGTTTGAATGTGGATGTGTATGTGTGGAATAATGAATTCAAATGTGTATGTGAAATGATGTGACGTCGATATGAGTGAATGGATGAGATGTGATGGCATGTGAATTGGGATGTGAATAAATGATATGTGATGTGAATGAATCTGAGGTGATGAGATGGAAAATGATGTGATTGGATAAGAATGAGTACACATATGAATGGAATGTGGAATAAGTAATGTGGATTGATGAGGGATAATGTGGAAAGACGAGAGTTCATTATAGAAACTGTATTTGTAAACTGTTTACATAAATGACTGTTTTATGTCAAGAATGCTGGGGAAGCATTTTGACCGTCTTGTGATTAAGGTCGTGGAGACCTAACTGTTAAAGTTGCAACTGCAGAGACGGAGAGTCAATGGAGGACGTCTCGCGTAGCAAGGTCGGCCGAGGTCTTGACCAGCCTCGGTTTCGATTTAAATGGTGAGCTTCCGGTATGGTGGATGAGGGACCAAGGAAGCGGCCTATGAGTGAAGCGCTAGGTGACCTACGAAGGATCCTAGAGGGTACTAACCATATGGTGCTCGGGCTTGGGGTCGCCGAAGATACCCACACATGCGTCGGGAAAGATATTGGAATAAGGAGTAAGAGTTGTTTTCTAAAATCGGGCATGGATCTGGTTGATTGACCTTGCTGGTCCTCAACGGATGAGTCCATGGCTCTTTTTTTATATGGATCTGTTGGTTGATCTTGCTGATCTTCAACGGAGATTCCATCTTGACTTTTATAAGTGAATATTTGCCGGGTACTATGAGCTAGGAACTATCGAAAAGGCCCCTGAGTGAGCAGGTGGTGAGCGTTCTGGTGCCAATGATGCCATAAATACTCCGATAAAGAAATGATTGGAAATTACGATTCAACTGGATACTTGGAAGTTTATGATCAGTAACACTATGATTTCATTAAATGACTGATTTAAATACATTTGAATCTGGGAAAAAGGCAATTTCATATTGGGTGTGTAAGTGGTGTGACTAGTTTTATGTTTGCATGAACATCCGGGGGACTAGTCAAAACCCAAGACAAAACCTAACCAAATTCTAAATTGGATCCCATCACTACAGTGGTTAGGCGGTTGGCTAACCCATGGGACTGGATGGGGTTAGGCTGGACAGGTGGATCCATAAATCGAGACTCAATTTCTGTTTAGTTCGATAGATGAAGTAAATAAAAATTGTTCTATGGAAAAAGAATCAACGGCTGTGCCTCTTGATGAGGAAAAAAGCGTTTGTCTCTATGATCCAAGTGCAATCTGTCCCTTGATCTGGCTATGGAACTTACGAGTTCTGTTAGATCAGTTCAGTTAGTTTTTAAGGCTTTTGACTACGTTAGGGAAAAGTTATCCTGGTGGAATCGCCCGTGCTTTCCGTGTAAAGGAAGTTTTTTCGGGTTCGGTTTTGGAAAAACCGACGGATTAGTCTCTTGTTCGGATATCCATGGGCGAGGCCAGGAGTGTGGGACCCTGCCCCGCACTAGAAGTGCTACTTCTGTTGCTAGCACCCCAAAATTCATTGCACAGTGGGGTCAGGGATCTTACAGTTGATATTAGAGTTAATTGGCTAATGAGGATCAACCGAGAAGCCAAATATGTCAGAGAGTGAAATGCTATAACTGTCAAGGATTTGGACTTTGCAGTATGGATTGCCCAACTCCTTTTGGCTTGAGGTTTTCACGGCAGGAAAATCAAGGATCAAGATTCCAAACTCCCGCCCCTTCCGTCCAGAGTAATCAGGGTTCTATCTGCCAAAATCAGGGAAATCAGGGAAATCCCAGAGGTAGACCCTCTATCCAACCTGTAGTTTCAATCCAAAGTAATGCAAGACCTCCACCTCAGAATAGGGGAAGTCAAAGAGAGTTGTTCCCAAATCGGCCATCCACTTCCAAGGCAGTAACACTGGAAGTGATTGAAGAAGAAGAAGAAGATAAAAGAGATCATACTCTACCTTCCTGCGAGATGAGGACATCTCACGTTTTTTAAGTGGGGTAGAATGTAAGATTCCTGCCCAGCCTCTCAAGATGTCCAGCATCTATATCTCATCTTATTAAAATAAGTTTCCCTGAAATAGAAGTTCAAAAACATTTTCAGAAGGTGCATTTTCAGAAATTAAGTATAATCTGTTCAAGAGGCATTATCCTAGGGGTGAAGATTTTTTCGAAATTTTAAATTAAGGTTCCTATGGAACAATAAGATTCATCCAAATGTAGGGAGGAGATAAATAGAAGAATAAAAGGAAAATCCCCCAAAAATGAGTAAATACTCACATAAGATGAAGAGTTGACCAAGGACAAGGTTAATAGTTAAAAAAGAGAGATATTTACGTGAAATGATGCATTTTTGACACCTCAGTATGGGGGGATTCCCCTCATGAAGGAGGCACCTATTTCACATGCTTGAATGAGTTTTAAACTCCCAAATAATGAGATATTTTTATCTCTCCTCTCTCCTGTTTCAACTAGATCCAAAAAGTCAGCAAAACGGACCTAAAAATGGTCAAAAATTGACTAAATTGATCCGAAAAATTCTAGAATCACTTTGCTTGGTTAGAAGCTCACTTTTTCCTATAAATAGAAGCCTTCCCCTTTTTTGAAACTCAATAGTGTTTTTGCACTGTTACCCTACCTCTCCCAAGTGCCAAAAACAATGAATTTTAGTCATAATTCATTAGTTTTTGACCTTCTCTCTTCCAAAAGATTGGTGGCCACTCTTGTTTCCAAACAAGAGTAGAACCCTCAAACCATAAAGCCAAAGGAAAGCTCTCAAATTCATTAGTAAGTTGGAGATTCTTCTCTTTCCCATTCATTTTATGATTTTTTATGATTTTTGTCTTCTCTAAATTGCAAATAATGTTATGCCTCATTGAAAAAAGGCATTCCCCTCTCTTCTTTAGTAAATCCAACCATTCTTATCCTAGATGAATGATTAATGAATAAAATCAAGTTTTTCATAATGTTTCTCTTTGATTGTTTACATTAGAATGTTTTAAATACTTCTAATTAATTTTAGTAAGTTAAAAATTGAAAAATGGTCAGCCATAAATACAAAGGAGGTTATGGCAAAATTTATTAAAAAATTATGACATAAAATTCATCTTTTATTAATCAAAAAGAGTAATCCCCATCGTTAGAGTATTCTAAAAGTGTCATTTTCATTCATGCATAAAAAGATGCATATTGATTAATTTTTATAAAAGAATGATTTTCAATAGAATTAAATTCTATGAAAGATACTTATTGATTAATTTTTATTATGAAAGTGTTACTTTCTTCATTATGGATTTTTATGCTTAAAATAATGCATAAAAGTATATTTTTTATTACAAAAGAGTTACTTCCATCATATTGATTTCTATGCATAAAAGTATGCATAAAAGATTATTTTTTAATTATAAAAGTGTTACTTTTATCATTATTGATTTTTATGCATAAGAGGATGCATAAAAGAAATTTTTTTTTATTATAAATGTGTTACTTTTATCATTATTGATTTTTATGCATAAGAGGATGCATAAAAGAAATTTATTTTTATTATAAATGTGTTACTTTTATCATTATTGATTTTTATGCATAAGAGGATGCATAAAAGAAATTTATTTTTATTATAAATGTGTTACTTTTATCATTATTGATTTTCATGCATAAAAGAATGCATAAAAGATATTTATTTTTATTATAAAAGTGTTACTTTTATCATAAATGATTTTTATGCATAAACATATGCATAAAAGATGTTTTTTTACATTAAAAGTGTGATTTTCATCATAAATGATTTTTATGCATAAAAGATATTTTTATATTAAAAGTGTGATTTTCATCATAAATGATTTTTATGCATAAACATATGCATAAAAGATATTGTTTTATATTAAAAGTGTGATTTTCATCATAAATGATTTTTATGCATAAAAGATATTTTCTTTATATTAAAAGTGTGATTTTTATCATAAATGATTTTTATGCATAAACCTATGCATAAAAGATATAATTTTTTTATTAAAAGTGTGATTTTCATCATAAATGATTTTATGCATAAATTAGATGCATAAGAGAAGTTCTTTTATTCTAAAAGTGTAATTCCTACTAAATTGGATTCATGCATGGAAAGATGCATAAAGGATTTATTTTAACCCAAAAATGTTATTCTCATCAATTTTGATTTTTATGCATAGAAAACTATTTTTAGTTCAAAAGAGTTATTTTCATCAATTTTGATTTTATGCATGAGAAGATGCATAAAAGATTGAATTTTAATTCAAAAGTGCCATTCTCATTTAAAATGAATTTATGCATAGGAAGATGCATAAAAGATTGATTTTTATTTCGAAAGTGTTATTCTCCTTAAAATGGAGTTTATGCATAAATAGATGCGTGAAGAAATCTTATATCAAAAATAAGAATTCTCTTGTATTCTATAAATAGATATGAGGATGTGAAATGAATCGGATAGATGAAAATGAACGAAGAATGGATGGAGATGTATGTATGTGAAAGAATGGATGTAGATATATGTATGTGAAAGAATGGATGTAGATGTATGTATGTGAAGGATGTATGGGAAAGGAAAGATGTATGTGTATGTGATAAGTATGGATGTGGATGTGGATGTATGAATGTGGATGTGGATGTGGAATGTATGAATGTGGATGTGGATGTGGATGTGGATGTGGATGTGTGGGAAAGGAAAGATGTATGTGTATGTGATAAGTATGGATGTGGATGTGGATGTATGAATGTGGATGTGGATGTGGAATGTATGAATGTGGATGTGGAAATGGATGTATGGATGTGATGTAGATGTGGATGTATGGATGTGGATGTATGAATGTGGATGTGGAAATGGATGTATGGATGTGGATATGGATATGTATGTATGAATGCGGATGTGGACGTGGATGTATGGATGTGGAAGTACGAATGTGGATGTGTATGTGGAATAATGAATGCAAATGTGTATGTGAAATGATGTGACGTTGATATGAGTGAATGGATGAGATGTGATGGCATGTGAATTGGGATGTGAATAAATGATATGTGATGTGAATGAATCTGACGTGATGAGATGGAAAATGATGGGATTGGATAAGAATGAGTACACATATGAATGGAATGTGGAATAAGTAATGTGGATTGATGAGGGATAATGTGGAAAGACGAGAGTTCATTATAGAAACTGTATTTGTGAACTGTTTGTAAATGACTGTTTTATGTCAAGAATGCCGGGAAAGCATTTTGACCGTCTTGTGATTAAGGTCGTGGAGACCTAACTGTTAAAGTTGCAACTGCTGAGACGGAGAGTCAATGGAGGACGTCTTGCGGCCGAGGTCTTGACCAGCCTCGATTTAAATGGTGAGCTTCCGGTACGGTGGATGAGGGACCAAGGAAGCGGCCTATGAGTGAAGCGCTAGGTGACCTACGAGAGATTCAAGGGCCCTAGTCACCTCCCTCTCATGAGCCTATAAATTCAAGGACTACTACTCACACATAGAAGAGCTAGAGAGATCTAAGTGGAGTATATTGCCCATACTTTGTGTACTTGCTTAGTGATCAATATACTAAGTGCTCCTTTGTGGAGAGACTCTCCTCTTTGCTCTTTTCATTTGGTATATGTTTATGTTATGCATTTGTGGTGACCTTGAGTATACTCCATTGCTCATTGGTTACATTTCATTAGCATCTAAGTGGTGGCATGTGTTGCTTTAGTGGTGTGAGATTGTGATGATCTTATGCATTGCTTGATTTATTCAGTAACTCATCTCACACCATGTCTTTTAGCATTGGTTTATGCCACTCGGGCGCTGTAAGCACTCAATCGAGTATTGTAGCTTGGAGAAATCTAACCCCACCATAGAAACCAGTAGTGAAGAATCCATGGAAGAAGGGATAAGATTCTTTGGCTTTGGAGAAGAAAAACCAGCTTCTCCAACAAAGTCTAGTGGAATCTTTGATATGGCTAAGGGATTTTTTGTTCCCAGCACAATCTTTAGGTACGGGCCCGTCAATAAGCATGGTACATAGTCTAAGACTGGACTTACCAACCCAAACAGCCCTAGCTTCTGACCCTAGGAATGCTAACACAGTGAGGATTAGTGGAACGACCCCTAGAGTTAGGAGGGACAAGGAAAATATTGCCAAGACATATCAAATCTTCTTTCCCACATCGCAGAAAGTGGACATTGACATGAAGCTGGGTGAAGCTAAGTGCCAATTGCGGGCGGCTATTAGGCTTAAAAAGGTAAGATTTTGATACACAAAGAATGATGGCAAGGATATAGAAACATCTAGAGATGCCACTAATAACATGTGGATTGGAATGATAGAAGGAGGGATACCAGCCCTAGAACCCATAAACAAGGAACCCAAGGCTGAGGAAATCCTCGAAACGCAAGAAGAAGTGGACAATTTACCTAGGGCATCTCTGCAGGAGGAGAGGATCGGCTCTACAGAAGAGAGGATATACATGAAATGATCAATGATCCCACATTCTTGTAGAGCATGGAACTTCTAATTCAACAAAGGTAGGTTGAGGCCACTAATCATAAGCCAGGTGATGAGGATGTGCCCATACCTAGCCATGAACCCTAATTGAATAGAAGGACCTAATATGTAAGAAGAGGAAGAGGTATAGGTAGGGGGTAGCTCCTCAAAGGCCAATTGTGGATTCCAACACAAATCTAAATGTAGTCATAAGGGTGGATGTTATATGTACATTATGTGTGCTATGTTATATGCACGTTATGTGTGCATATACTAGGAGGCTAACCCACATTAGGCTTGTGAGCATGAGAGCATGGGAACAAGCTCTAGTGGAGCATGGGTTAGGACTAACCTTAAGGGTTAAGGTTAGGGTCAGGCATCCAAGGGTCACACATGGGAAATGGAAAGTCAAGAGTCACTTGAGGGCCCTCCTATATAATAGGGACATGGGGCTCACTCAAGGGAGGCTTGGGGGCTTGGAGGCTTATGCTATGGTCTCTTGTGTAGAGGCCCATATCTACCCATCTACCATTTCACACTATAGCTACATGCTATTGGATTGAAGTTATACCTCTTGATGGTATGGGACATCAAGGTAGAGGTATGATGTATTTCATTTATAATTCATGTGTGCATCCCTTGGGCTCGGGGGTGGCTGGGTGGTTGAGTTTATGCCTGATCTATGCATGTTTATGCATAACAATTATCTAGAGAGATCTTAGGGTTTTAACAGTGGTATCAGAGCAATCTCTATTTATTTGTTGTTGATTTTTTTTAGTAAATTTTAATATTTACTAATAAAAATATTATCTAGAGAGATCTTAGGGTTTTAACAGTGGTATCAGAGCAATCTCTATTTATTTGTTGTTGATTTTTTTTAGTAAATTTTAATATTTACTAATAAAAATATTATTTTGTTGATTTGTGTTGATGAATTTCACGTGAATCATCGATATGGCAATTGGAATGCGTGTTACTACAATTCAATGGACGAATCGACGTTGTGGGGGAATTTTGTGAGTTAATGCTATTTTTTTTATGGTTTAAAATAAGCTTTATCAAAACTTGTTACAAAAATACCACATATTTTATGGTAGATTATTTTGGTAGAATGGATTCCCTAAATTTCTAAATTTTTTAGAGATTTTTTCCTAATTTTTAAGAAATTTTTTGAGCATTTTTATGATTAAAAATATATTTTTATACCATTTTGCGGGTTTTTCCGCCGCGGGTATGCTATCAAATTTCTGTCGATTTTCTACTGAAATGCAGTAGGGGACAGCATGTTGATGCATGAAATGCTATCCCGTGTGCATGAAATGCTCTCCAGTGTGCATGGGATCCTCTCCGCCTCTCAAATATGATTTTTCCTTCTTTTTTCTGTGAGAAATTCTCTTAAAAAATGTTTTTTTAAAACATTAATCATAATTAATGTTAAATATGATTAAGTAATGTTTAATCAAAAACTTTAATCAAATGATTAAAGATAATCCCTCTGATAACATAGAGGGGAGGAGAAAGAGAAATGGAAGGGAGAAGAGAGAGGGATTTTCTCAGTCTCTCCCTCTTTCATTCCTTGCACGCACAGACCGGGGGGGGTGCGCTGCAGCCAGCCGGAGAAAAAATCACCCCCTTAAAAAAATCAAATCCATAAAATAAGCTAAAAGCTTATTTTAATATATATTTTTAAAAAATATATGTTTTTTATATCAAAAAAATCTTTTGATAATATTTTAAAAAAAACGTGAAAAAAGCTTGAAAAATAGTGAGAAATTATGGGATTTGAGGAAAAAATCTCTCAAACATTTCTGGAAATTTCTTCTTGAAACTTTTTGGCTTTTTATCTTCCGGAAAACTTTTGGCTTTCCGTTTTCTCGAAACCTTCTGGTTTTCCGAATTCCAGAAAAACTTTTGACCTTCCGTACTCCGAAAACGTTTGATCTTTCACATTCCGATTTTTTTGTCTTTTTATTTTCCCAAGAAACTTTTGGCTTTCCGTATTCCGGGAAAACCGTTGGAGTTTTGAAATTTTTTGACCGTTCGTATTCTAAATGCGTTCGGGGTAATTTTTTGACCGTTCATATTCTAAATGCGTTCGGGGTAATTTAAAAATTTCAAAAAATTCCTGAAAATTAGTGGAAAATTAGACAAAGGTTATTTTTAAATTTCAAAAAAATGTGGGGTTGGTGTTTGGCATGTGGTGTGTCCATTCGGGCACCCGTTGACCATTCAAATTCCATTAAAAATATATTTTTTGACCCAAAAAATTAGAAATCCATTAAAATTGTAAATTTTCATTGGATTTGAGAATTGTCGGGTGAAATTAGAAATTTTGTGAACGATGGGATTCTCAGGAAAAATTAGGAATATTCTAGAAATTATTTTTAAAAATACTAAAAATTTGATATTTTAAAATATCAATGGTATTTTGGTAAATTAAATTGCTAAAAATATTTTGAAAAAATATGGGTTTGGAATGCCATAAGATAGGTTTGGTGGAATTCAAAATTATTATATTTAGAGGCCCTAAAAAATTAGAAAAAAATAGAAAAACATCATGATAATTCTTTTTCTCGAGAATTTAATATTTTCGAGGGTTATTTAATATTGAAGTACGTTTTCTTGTGGCTCACATTAGATAGATCCGGGTTATTTGCATATTATTAATACGATTATATCTCGTATTAATGGATATTTATGTTTAGATTAATTCTAAACGATGTATTCATGATTTTTTACCATTGTTTAGCCATTCTTTTTGGACATGTTGCTAAATTTCTTTTGATGGCTATAATTTGCGTTCAAAGTGTTTTTCACCTTTGACACTTTTCCATGATAAATTATTTTGCACTTATTTAAGTGTGGATTGTGCTTAATTTCTTAAGCCTAAGAAAAATTCTATCATGGGTTAGTTGATTGGTTTGTTTTGGTGGATTTTTATTGGATGTTTTCCAAGTTTTATATGGACTCATCAGGTTCTGCCTAGATCACTTGTGTCTAGGGTTCGTTTATTGAGTGTTACACACATGTGTTTCACTTGCTTATGTTGGAGTTTTTCTTGAACGACACAATGTTCATATACTCCGGATTGATGAGTTGGCCACCAATTTTAATACTTCTTTTGGCATGATTAATGTCCATTAGATGGTATGCATTGATTTTTATGATCAACTATGGTCTTTATGGATTCGAGGAGCTTCTATGCTTTTATCCATGGTTTTATAAGGATCTTTTGATCTTTTGAATAATTACATGTGCTTTGAAGGTAGCATTTGCCTTCGTTTTTTGCACGTAATTTTGGAGTATATTTCTTGTACTCTTGTACATATTCCAACTCGGATACCTAGTTGCTTATATATCTAGGCGAGTTATTTTTCTACCCTAGCTTTATTGTATTTTGGGTAGTTATCATTAGAAAGGTGCCAATAATTCAATTCCTTTTCTAATGATGTACTCAGAAGGAGTTATTCCTTGATGTAGTCTCAAGTATATAGAGACAGGTTTAGTATGTGAAAGTATGGATAAGGCCATCTTATTCCTTTTATACAGGATTTTATTCATATTTCATAGACGGCATACTAGGGAGTTTCAAATTGTTAAGGTATGTATGGGTGGTATCATGGTGGTATGGGACGCTAGTGATCCCTCACATATATAATCTTATGGGATAATTTGGGCTCAAGATTGTTGCTTTGCTTACATCACTTAGCATGTTGTCCTCAACATTCAAAGACAATCTCATTTTCTAAATTCACTAGAAGTTATAGTGTGGGCATTCTCTAGATAAACTTCTTTTATCTATAGCCTGCATGTTGTGATGAGGGTAATCTCATTGGCATTTTCACTTGTTAAAATCTCTTTCTTTAGAGTTTAAACAAGTTTATCTTGTTGTGTTCGGATAAGGAAATTTGGATTCTTCCTTTGTTGGCATTTCTTTCTCTAGTTCCGTACTTTAGGTGATTTATATAGTCAACCTGATTGTGGACATATGTGACTCATCGAGACGTTGATGACTCTCTATGTTGATATGGGTAACTTGGGACGTCAATTATTCCATATGCAGATGTGGGTATGTCGGGGCGCCGTTGAATCCCTGGTTTCTACTATTATAATGCCATGTTATAATCCCTGGTTTCTGCTGTTATAATGCCATGTTTTCCTACTTTATTCCGAATGGTTTACAACGAGGAAGTTACTTTGAATGTGAATTTCTCTGATTATCCGTAGTCTGATGGAAAAACAGAGTGTATGAATCAAATTATAGAGTATATGCTTCGTGCATATGTCTCTAGAAAATCATCATATTGGGAAAAATATCTTTCAATGATGGAATTTGCCTATCACAATTTTAAATATACGGCTATTGGTTTTAGTTCGTGCATACTTATGTATGGGTATCAACCTAGGGCACCTATTGATGTCAGTCTTAAGGACATCGCGAGCTTGATGCATCGAGGGATTTCTTGCGTCATATGTCCATATGTAGGAAATGCTGACCGAAGCTCGGGATTCTATCAGGAGTGCTCAAGATAGGGTACAGTTTTATGCTGATAGGGGATGCTCATCTCGGTCTTTTAAACCAGGAGCATTGGTTTATTTTAATGTTCCTAAAGATTCTCAGACTTTGTCAATAGAAAAATGCTCGAATTTATCTCCTAGATATTGTGGTCCATTTTCGAGTTATACATTGAATTGGCACGGTTGCGTTTGAACCTAGAACTACCTCCACATGTTAGAGTTCATCCAATCTTTCATATCAATAGATTGAAAGGGAAACTGGAAGGTGAGGATAACACAATTACTCCTCAAGAACTCATTGAAGTCGAATAATTATCCTATGTCGTTCCACATGAACCCGATAAGGTACTTGAATTCAGGGAAAGAAAAATTTGTAGTTGACTAATCCTTGAGGTTAAAATTAGGTGGAAAGATAGGGAAATAGAGAATTCGACTTGGAAGTCGGTTGAGATTGTTCAGCGCAGTTCTCCTTCTTTTCATTGCAAGAGTGCAATGTTTTGAGAGAGGGGAAGTATGTTATATGTACATCATGTGTGCTATGTTATATGCACGTCAAGGAAAGAAAACTTTGTAGTTGACTAATCCTTGAGGTGAAAATTAGGTGGAAAGATAGGGAAATAGAGAATTTGACTTGGGAGTCGGTTGAGATTGTTCAGCGTAGTTCTCCTTCTTTTCATTGCAAGAGTGCAATGTTTTGAGAGCGGGAAAGTATGCTATATGTACATTATGTGTGCTATGTTATATGCATGTCAAGGAAAGAAAACTTTGTAGTTGACTAATCCTTGAGGTTAAAATTAGGTGGAAAGATAGGGAAATAGAGAATTCAACTTGGGAGTCGGTTGAGATCATTCAGTGCAGTTCTCCTTCTTTTCATTGCAAGAGTGCAATGTTTTGAGAGAGGGAAAGTATGTTATATGTACATTATGTGTGCTATGTTATATGCACGTTATGTATGCATTATATGCACGTTATGTATGCATATACTAGGAGGCTAACCCACATTAGGCTTGTGAGCATGAGAGCATGGAAAACAAGCTCTAGTGGAGCATGGGTTAGGACTAACCTTAAGGGTTAAGGTTAGGGTCAGGCATCCAAGGGTCACACATGGGAAATGAAAATTCAAGAGTCACCTAAGGGCCCTCCTATATAATAGGGGCATGGGGCTCACTCAAGGGAGGCTTGGGGGCTTGGAGGCTTATGTTATGGTCTCTTGTGTAGAGGTCCATATCTACTCATCTACCATTTCACACTATAGCTACATGCTATTGGATTGGAGTTATACCTCTTGATGGTATGGGACATCAAGGTAGAGGTATGATGTATTTCATTTATAATTCATGTGTGCATCCCTTGGGCTCGGGTGGTTGAGTTTATGCCTAATTTATGCATGTTTATGCATCACAATTATCTAGAGAGATCTTAGGGTTTTAACAGTGGATTTGTTGAATATGGCTGTAGAAATGGGCAGAGACATGGTTAGGGAGCTAGGCACTGCCCTTGACTCCATACCATCTCAGATGAAGCCAAACACCATTTTGAAGCTTGTGCAAAAGATATCAGGAGATGGGGGATCCAATCCAACACATAGAGATCTTTGAGTCAACCTATGAAACATGTAGGCCGGTGAGTGATGTAACCATGATACATGCTTTTTCTTTGACCCTAGAAGGGAAGGCCCACCAATGGTATCAAACCTTAAAGCCAAAGGATAAAGTCAATTTCACTCGGCTTAAGAACATGTTCATACCGAGCTTTGCTTGAAGTGGTGATAGATGGAGTCGTGTGGCAGAGCTCCATAACATCAAGTAAAAAGAAAATGAGTCCATGTGTGATTATGTTTCTCGTCTCAAGCACCTAAACTCAAGATGGGAATTGAGGGAAAGGCTAATTGATGATTAGTTATTGAACTGCTTCTGGAGAGGAGTCCACCAAGATCATAAGATGCATGATTATCTGGTGTTAGCCTGACCAACTACTCTAGATACATGTTGTAAGTTGGTAATTGAATATGAGGATAACATGCTTGAGTTGCCGCAACAACCAGAAGACACCAAGGCAGCTTCAGTGGTAGCAGCATCACGAGTTTTTAGTCATGAGGATGTAGGATCCAAGAACAAGCAAGTTGGCAACATGACAAGTGAGGAACTCAGTACTGCCATCTGGAAAAGTTGAAAGTCGGGGATGCAAGATCCAAGAACAAGCAAGTTGGCAACATGACAATTGAGGAACTCAGTACTGCCATTCTTGAAAAGTTGAAAGTCGGGGATGGAAGAGAAGCATTAAGGAATTCCCATCTCTACCTTCGGAGATAATTGATTTGGTGCTCAATATGCACAAAAAATCATACGAGCACTAAATGCCCTCACCTAAGGCCAAGGTAGTTGCTTTATTGGGCTCACTATCAGAGACTAGGGAACCATGACACTGTTGTGTAGATATCTGAGGATCTAGCCTTTAGCACAATTTCTAGACCCATAGTGCCTGTAGCCTTACCAGCACCATTGATGCGAACAATGTGGCTGCAAGGCTCGGGGGGGTCACTATATGTAAAATATCCCTATCGCGTGTGTTCAAGGCCTATATTTTAAATCCCTTATATGTGAATTTTTTAATCTATATAATATCCCCTTTTCTTTATGAATCTGTAAATTTTTTTGAAAAAATTTTAAATCATATCCTTATGTAAATATATTTCTGTAAGTTTCATAAATTAAAATTATGCTTCTGTTTTGAACGCACGTGATATTCACATTTTTTTGTGAGTGACCCCCCCGAGCTGCAAGGTAGCCGAATACATCCTACTTGGAAAGAGGAATGTTCAGAATGCAGGACATGTCGCCATTTCCGCTGCATGTTCTACCACCACAACCACAACAGGCCAAGATCAACCAGATGTTAATTGAGGAACCCTTGGAAGAGAGAGAAGTCAAGATAATAACGACTTCTATGAGGAAACAATAGAGATCACACCAAAGTATTATGTCTTACAAATCAGCATGCCAATACCAATGTTTCAAACCACGGTACAATGGAATGGAAAAGACATAAATGCAACTATGAGAAAGGGACCCATAAAGTGTTTTGATTGTAATGGACCTCATTGAGAAGAAAAATATATTCTAAAAAATGTGACTAATGCTCGCCAAACTCAGTCGATATAGCAACGCATACCAATGCCATGCCAACTCTTTTATGTGTTAAGAGTAGTGTTGATCATCTGGTCAAGGATTTCCCATATCGCACCAATGGCTCTGCTTCTACTTCTAACCATGCCACCATCAAGACTATAAGCGTGCAACCTAGAAATATCACACCACTGAATATCCTGAAACGTGTACAAGCGAAACAAGTGGACAAAGGGAAGAACCCACGATGTATTACAACCTCTAAGACTAGGAGAAGAATAAGAGTGAAAAAGGTGGGCAAGGGTGATACCATGGTCATAATTTAGGATGGATCCAAGGAAGATACCATTGAAACCAGATCCACCCAATCAACAAAGTAAGGATACGACCAAGTGCTGTAACCGGATGAGCAAGAAAAAGAGAGAGTAGCAACCCCCAAGGTTGTTGGAGAATATTCAAGATTTGAAGAGGAAATAAGGAAGCTTGAGGAAGCTAAGGCCCTTGTTGAGGAGTTTCAATGCAACCATGAAGCCAAATTGAGGGCTAACAAAGCTAGGGATACAATGTACCCACAAAATGAGCTGTTAAAAGAAAGGAAGTTGGATGTGCCTACTCCGATTTTAGAAGGGTCTAAGGAAGGAACTCATAGTAACCTGATGGCAAGAATGTTTGAGGAAGTAGATCAAGATTTGTTGATCAACTAGTTACCTAGGATTTAATATGAGCCAAATGTGTGGAAGGAGCCCTCACTTGCCAAAGAACCTAGAGACAAAGGCAGTCTCTTAGCAATACTATCTACAACTATCAAAATGCCGTTGGCACCATTGCTATGCAACATGCCATTATTGTGGGGACAGATGACAAGTACTGGGTAGAAGGAATGGAAGGGAAATTGTTTGGAGATGATTTGGTCACCACAAAATGAACCACATCTTTACAAGTATACCAACCAATTAATGAAAAATCATGGAAAGAGGAAGAGAACAAGATGTACGCATCGCTTCCACCTTTGGACTTTAGCAAAAACTGGATGCATGTACTTGTCGATAGATGTATTTTCCCCCAGAGGAACCAAGTACGTTGAATCGGGAATGATTCCCACCACCTTAGTACGCATGGTAGATGTGCAACCTGGAGAAGAGGAAATAGAGGATGAAGCCTCAAGCATAGAAGGATCTGAATTACATGGTCGCAAAATAGCACCCAATGCCTTAGAAAGTGGTGTAAATAAAAAGAGGTATATCACTTGATGCAATGCTATGTTGCGAAGTAAACCCACGGATGCCCAGTGTGGCTAAGATATCTTGAGGTCACTAAGGTGCATGATGAGTTCTCTAAGAACTAGGGTGATGAGTTGAGTAAGATAACTTTGAAAGGAAAACAAGAGGAGAAAAATATACTTCACAAACCTGATATGCCCAAACTCACTAAGGTAGGACAAAGGAAACAAAACAAGGCTCTGCTAAAGCCGAGCGAGAGGCAAAGAAGGAAATGGCTCGGACAGAAGATGATGAGGCCGACAAGCCCGACTTGCTCAGTGCTGGACCATTCCAAAACCAACACCATTGATGAGTAGAAGGTGGTCCAATTGATGACCAAAAGAGTGAAGGACAATGGCCAATCCATGTCTTACATGACGGACCAACACAAGTTGAGGAGGTAGACATTGCAGAACCAGTGGAGGATACCAAACCTATCTACATTACTAACGACTTAGCTGCAGCAGTTGAGGAAGAACAACTCATTGCTCTCCTAAAAGATTTCAAGGATTGTTTTGCCTAGAAATATAAAAAATGAAGGGTGTACCACCCAAGGTGGTTCAACACTCTATCCTGATCATGGAAGGGTCAAGACCATCTAGGTAAAAACCGTATCAGATGAACCCAAAATACGCAGTGATTGTAAAGGAGAAAATTAATAAGCTTATCGCTATAGATTTTATCTATGAGATTGAGCACAAAGACTGGCTATCACCAATCATGATCATGCCAAAAAAGAATGGGAAGCTAAGAGTTTGTTTTAATCTCAAAAAGTTCAATGCATCTACTAGGAAAGACCACTACCCATTACCATATACGGAGCATGTATTAGAAAGGGTAGTAGGTGAGGAAGCCTAAAGCTTCTTAAATGGGTTTTCAGGCTACAATCAGGTGTCCATTACTCCAAAAGACCAACACAAGACATCCTTCAACATGATGTGGGGGACCTATGCTTATTATAAGGTTATGCCTTTTGGCCTCACTAATTCCCCAGCAACTTTCCAATGATTGATGTGCATGGCCTTCAAGAACTACTTGCAAAGTGGCTCGAGGTATCCATTGACAATCTATGTGCACACTCACGATGGACTAAACACCTGGCTTTCTTAAGGAAGGTGTTTGAGATATGCCAATTGTATTGCATATTCTTAATCCCGGGTAGGGCCTAGAAAGTGGTTTGACTGACCTCCAGCGCCCATAATGCAACCAAACTTGGTAGTCCTATGAAGTATACCTAGTTACATGGCTCTGCATAATATTGTGGAATATGGATAAATACAAGGTCCCGTACTAGAGCCAGGTGTAAATAACTTTTGTGCTTACTAGTCAACCTGCCGGTCATAAAAGGAATTGATGTACATAGAGCTAGTTAAACTAGGAAGACTAGTTTTGGGTCCCCTTTTGTAATTGGGCGGCAGACATTGTAAATATGAGCTCTTGTATATAAGACATTCTATGAAATATGAAAAGGGAAAATCCCATTCGTCTCAATTGAATTTTGCCTTCTCTCCCTCTATCTCTCTCTTGAGCTTATGGTGTCTTGCTTGCTTGTGATGCTTGGTGTATGTGAATAGGAATGGTGTTGCTCTCCTTTCTCTCCTTCACTCCCTTCTCATTTCTCTCCACCTTGTCTTATTTGCATACGATTGGCATGAGGTAGAGGTTGAGCTCTCCATATCTCCTTCCCTCTTGCTCCTACCTAGCTTTCTTGGATCTCTCTTTGGGTGACACAAAGAGAGGGTAGAGTGAGCCCCTAGCGGCCTCACATCCAAGAGTTAACCCTAATAGGGTTGGCCAAGTGCAAATCACTGGATTTGACCCTTGCATGCACTCTCTTCTTCTTCTCTCTTGTGCTTGTGAGATAGCATGTTAATCCAATATCGCTTGCCTTATACCTGCTCACTGAACCATCAGCGTTATGCTTGACTTTATACACCCACTTACATCTGATTGCCTTCTTTTTATTAGGCAAAGGCAATCAGATTTAAATGCACTAACTCCCATCTTGCATTTAAATCCCATTTAAATCCAATGCTTCCATCTCCTCATTCATGGCATCTTCCCATTTCTTATTTCCAAGTGCCTGCTCAAAACAAGTGGGCTACAATTCCTATATTGCTTTAACCATGTAAGCATAATGATGGGTTGTATATCCATCATATCTTAACATGTCAATAGGGTACCTAACCCTTGTAGACCTGCGTACACCTAGATCACTGCCGCCAGGTGTCCTCAAAATAGCTCTCATTCTCCTTACACCATAAGTAACCACAAATGGGATGCCAAGCTCCTCATCAAGGCTCTGCTCTCATCAAAGCTTCCAGAGTCACCATCCATATATGAGTGACTTGCTAACAGATCAAGAAGAAAAGGTTGATCTACCTTTTCCTTCCCTCTGCATGATACATGTGTGCCTACATTTGTCCTCAACCTCCCTGACTATGGACTAACATTGGATCCATTGCTAGATGACTCTCCAAGTCCACTAGACACCTCTGATTGCTGCTCTACATGTGGTGCAGCATCATCACTTCTTACATCTACATCTTCTATTGCCTTCACTGTTGTTGGTGCACTACTCATCTCGTCAAATACAACATCTCTATGTATCTCTATATGTACTCGCATCTCATAAGTGGTAGGTTTATAACATCTATAACCTTTCTACTCCATAGCATAACCAGTAAAGATACATTTATCTACCTTTAGATCCAACTTTGTTGTTCTCACTTCATCCAAGAACATGCACATACACCCAAACACTTTCAAGTGAGACACATCCGGTCTTATGCCTGTAAACTTTTGTTCAAGCATCATACCAAGAATAGTTGCACAATGGGTGTCTTGTTCATAATGTACACAATAGTTGCTTATTTCTTCTGCCCAAAAATAATGTGGCATATTCTTTTCAGCCACCATCAAGGCACATGTCACTTCTGCAATGTGCTTATTTTTTCTTTCTACAACACCATTCTATCGGAGTGCACGTGTATGTAAACTGTCTCTTGATTTCTTGCTTTCTCAAAAAATCATTGAACTCACTGTGGAGAAATATTATCTCCCACCATCTCATCTCAAGCGTTTTATTTGCATGCCTTTTTCCTTCTCGACCAAGTCTTTAAATCTTTGAAAGTGAGCAAACATCTCACTTTTATCCTTCATAAAGTAAACCCACACTTTCCTAGTGTGGTCCATCAATGAATGTAACATAATACCTGCAGCTTGCAATTGTTGCAGTCTTGGTCGGCGGTCCCCATACATCTGAATGTATGACATCTAATGACCTTGCACTGACATGCTTTTCATATGGGAAAGCATGTCTGTCTTTCTTACCAAGCTGGCATGCTTCACATACTTTGTGCATACCATCAACCTTAAACTTTGGCAAACCTAGAACAATATTTTGGGCCTACACATAGACTTAAGTCGATGTACATTCACATGATTAATACACTTGTGCCATATGTCAATATCTACAATGACACCTGTTCCATACGCAAACATGGATACCTTTACTTCAAGCATGTTCACATCTAAAGTAAACATCTTGCCATTTTTGTTACCCTTCGCAACCAAGGGACACTGATTTTTTAAATCTTCCACAAAACATCCTTTTGTGAGGATTAAACCTCACTTACAGACCTTTCTCAATAGTGATCCACAAGCTTTGTGGAGATCATAGAGAGTCAAGTATTCAGTTGACAGGTTGACATACCATGATTTTACTATGCACTATGCATATATGAACTCTTTGGTAAAGCATGTGAAACCTATATGCTATGCAAAAGCTATTGGAAAGCATGTATGGGAAAAAGGCAATGGATGCAGTGGTTCATAATGATACTTGGGATTTGGTTGCCTTCCACAAGGCAAGAATGTCATTGGGTAAGTAAAATGGCTCGATTGAGCATTATAAAGCATGCCTGGTTGCTAAGGGTTATACATAGACCCAAGGCTTGGATTATGATGAGACATTTAGTCCAGTGGAAAAGATAGGAATTATGAGGTCAGTTATTGCCATGGTTATGAAAAATGGTTGGGAAATGCATCAAATGGCTGTCAAGAATGCTTTTCTAAATAGTGATTTCCAAGAGGAAGTTTTTATGAAGAAGCCATAGGGTTATGTACACCCTAGGTACCCCACTCATGTACGTAGATTGAAGAAAATACTTTATGGGCAGAAACAAGCACCTTGTGCTTGGAGTGATAAGCTAAGCCGATATCTTATCTCTATTGGTTTTCAAGTTTCTATGGCAAATTCTTCACTATATGTGAAGAAGACAGATCATGGGATTATTGTGGTTTTCATCTATGCGGATGACTTGATTCTGACAGGTGATCATGCTACAGATATTATGCATGTCAAAAAGGCATTGAGTGGGTAGTTTGATATGAAAGACTTGGGTGATTTGAGGTATTTTCTTGGCATTTAAGTGGTCAAAAGATCACGCAGGAATTTGGCTAGTGCAACGTCAATATGCATTGGATATGTTAGCTTGATATGGGATGACTGGGTGTAAACCCATGAGTACACCCTTGGAGAAAACTGTGAAGTTGAGAGCTAATTTTGGTGAAGAGTTAGAAGATCCATCTATGTACAGGAAGATGGTTGGCAACCTCATTTACATGAATAGACTTGAGGTATGATGTGGGGCTAGTGACTCAGTGAGTCAATTTATGCAAAGACCTAGGAAGCCTCATTTGGACTCAGTGAGACAGATCATGCGTTATGTCAAGACCACTGCACATTATGGTCTTCTTTATGAGCATGGTAAAGGCTTAGATGTATATGGCTACACAGATGTAGATTCGACAGGTAGCTATTATGACAGGAGATCTACTAGCGGTTATGCCTTTACATTTGGGAATGCAGTGGTGAGTTGGAGTAGCAAGAATCAGCCTATTGTTGCTTTATCTAGTACAGAGGAGCAGCCATAGCTGCATGTGAAGGAGTATGGTTAAAGAAACTCCTGAAGATTTGGGTGAGCCTATTGAGGGAAAGGTTGTCATACATTATTGTGACAACATGAGCAACATATAATTGGCCAATAATCTAGTATTTCATGCATGAACCAAGCATATAGAGGTCCACTATCACTTTGTCAGGGAGAAAGTGTTAGATGGTACAATGGATTTGAAGTATGTGAAGACTGAAGAGCAGGTTACTGACATATTTACAAGGTCACTTGGGAGAGATAAGTTCGAGTACTTCCGTACCATGTTGGGAGTACATGCAATGAGCTTCAAGGGGGTGTTGACAGCCCAAGCTCATCTTCATCTATAGCTTGAGAGGGGTTGTTGAGATTACAAGCTTAATGATAGCTAGAGCTAGGCAGGATATGTGCTGGTATGGTAGACAGTAGCATGTGTATGGCAATAAATGGCCGCACTGAGGTGGCCACAGTGTGTGGACATTAATTAGGGTTATTTGGTGTGTGAACACATATTAGGGTTTGCTCTTGTGTGTGAACACATATTAGGGTTTGCTCTTGTGTGTGTGTTCTCTCTCACTATCTGTCTTTTATAACTTTGATGGTAGATTGGCCCTAGGGCCAAGCTATCAACAAAATTGATGTAGATTTGTTGATGGTAGCTTGGTCCTATGGCCCTAGGGCCAAGCTAGATTCTCTTATGTGTGGTAGCTTGGTCCAAGTGTCACTCTAGATTCTCTTGTGTTCCCTAGGTCTATTCTCTCAAGATTGCATGTACCTGGTAATTTAGAATGGCCCTAGGGCTATTCTACCTACACAATATGCTTAAGAATGGCCCTATGGCCATTCTCCACTCCCTGGTATCAAGTATTCAAAAATTTTAGAATGGTCTTTGGACCAATCTCTACATATGATTGCATAAATTTTAGAATTGTCCTTGTGGCAATCTCTTGAGAGAATGACCCTATGGTGGCCATTCTATCATGCAATCTTGAGAGAATGGCCCTAGGGAATACAAGAGAATCTAGCTTGGCCCTAGGGCCATTCTATCATGCAATCTTGAGAGAATGTCCCTAAGGAAGGTAATAGAATCTAGCTTGGTCCTAGGGCCAAGCTACCATGAACAAATCTACATCATCTTTGCTGGTACATTGGTCATAGAGCTAAGCTACCATAAAAAATTGTTGAAATATTGGCCCTAGGGCTAAGCTACCAGCAAAATTGATGTATATTTATTGATGGTAACTTGGCCCTAGGGCCAAGATACCCAGCAAAATTTATGTAGATTTGTTAATGGTAGCTTGGCCCCCTAAAGCCAAGCTAGATTCTTGCATGTGTGTGGTATCTTGGTCCAAGGGTCAATCTAGATTATCTTGTATTCCCTAGGGCCATTATTTCAAGATTGCATGGTAGAATGGCCCAAGGGCCATTCTTGCAAGCATAATGTACTTTAGAATGGCCCTAGGGAACATAAGAGAATCTAGAGTGACCCTTGCAAGAGAATCTAGCTTGGCCCTAGGGCCATGCTACCATGAACAATTTTGCATCATCTTTTGCTGGTAGATTGGTCATAGGACCAAGCTACCATCTTGTGCATTGTTGAATGGCCCTAGGTGCATACTCTTGAATGGCATGTTGGGGATAGAAAATGGCACTACGACTTTTTCTACCATGCACCAATAGTTGACATACTGTGTTACAGAATGGCCCTCGGGGCCTTTCTTCCTAGCACATTCTTTATATATTATTCTTATATGGGGTAGAGAATGGCCCTAGGACCATTGTATAAGATGGCCCCAAGGAAATGTTTACATTCACATTTTTCCATTTGAGGGTGGAGAATGGCCTTCAGACCATTCTAACATGCTCACTACATTATAGAATGGCCCGAGGGCCATTGAAGGGCCATTCTTCTATCCACAATGAGCTTTAAAATTGACCCATGGACCATTCTAACTTGCACCAATAGTCAAAACAAGGTTACAGAATGGTCCTAGGGCCATTCTTTAATGCACAATAATCTAAAGAATTTCCTAATGTGGCCAATATATCACTGATGTGCTTTGGAATGGTCCTAGGGGGGATTCTTTTGAATATATTGTTCAGAGTAGAATGGCCCTAGAATACTCCCAAGGCCATTCTACCATACATAATCTTGATATTCCATTCATGCAAGGCATAGAGAATGGCCTTGGGGCCATTGCACCAATAGTTGAAAGAAGGGGCCATAGAATGGCCCTAGGGCATTTCTAACATAACCATTGTCGAGGATTGATCGCTATCTCCAAGCAACCTACTGAGAGTCTCTGGTTATGCATGCAGCATACACTAGTCAGATATATAGATCCGATGGAATACAAACATAGCCCACAGACTATGAAAAACTACTTTGCTGATTGACTAATGAAAGTAATGGAGATATCAAAGACTTAACAAATAATCCTACTAGACATAATACGTGAACAAAAATGAATATACATAGACACAACGAAAAAGATGCGTATACTCAAGAAAATGGATGACAATACAAATCTTGCTTTATTCCAAAGAGAAAATATAATACACAATCGGCACAACCAGCCTTGTAAAATTCAAGTTACATCCTTTTAAACTGCTTGCTTGCAATACCAATGGATACTGCTTGCTTGCAGTATCCATTGGTACTATGATTCCCCGGTGTGATAAAGTGCACTGATTGGGTGTTAAGGAAGTGCCATTTCAGTAATAAAGTGTGATGATTGACCTTTGACTGGCTTTGAAAATTGGTGGTGCTGATACGTAGCTTTGTGGTAGGGTGTCTGCTTTGGCTGCACGGCCTTTTCGCAGCATTGGCTGGGCCTACGAACAACAATGACCATGGTTCCTTCATGTATAGTGAGCTTTGGGGTAGCTTACTGTCCCCAATGTGCTTTAGAATGGCCCTATGGCCATTCTTTATTGCACATTGTGCGTGGTAGAATGGCCCTAGTGTGAGACCCCGCCCCCTTCGCGATGCCCTCTCTAAGTGCGTTGGTGGCAGAAGCAACGTCAGTCTCTCACGCGGGGCAGGGATCTGACCTCCGAAACCGGGCTCGAAAAAACTTCCCTTGCCCGGAAGGCACGAGCGATTCCACCAGGGAAATCATCTAACAAGAGAATTGATCTAACGAGTCAAAGTCGTAACTATCCAAACTGATCCGACCGAACCCAAAAGTCACATGGTCAGATCAAAGAAGAGACTTGCACTTGGTCCATAGAATCACCACTTTTTTTCTCCTTTAACAAGGCACAGCCCCCCTGATTCCCTCCCATAGAACAAGGGCCTTCCTAGGACTTAATCTAACTAACGTAACTTAATCATAACTATTTGTATCGCAGGAATCCCCTGATCCAGCCTAACAGCCCCCCATGGGTTAGCCAACTATCCAACCACTGTATTGGTGGGATTCTTTTTATAAAAATTTGGTTATGTTTTGCTCGGGTACCTAGGAAAAGAGTTCCCAGGCCCCCTAGCCGACGTTTCAAGCAAAATTCAAGGTAGTCATACCACTTACACACCCAATACAAAATTGCCATTTTAACAGATTCGGCTCTCTTTAAAATAATCTCTCAACAATGAAATCATAGTATTACTGATCATAATCCTCCAAAATATTGAGTCCATTGTTTTACAAAATATATCATCTCGACTCTTTGTTGAAGACTAGCTGGTCAACTAACGAGATCCAAAATCAAATTTCATTCACAAAAGTCATTCTTTTCACTTCATCCGTATCTTCCTTGACGTATGCATGGGTGTCCTAGTAGCCGCGAGCCCGTGTCACAACCCTCTAAGATCCTACTTAGCTGTTCTAGAACCTCACTCACCAGGGACTGCTTCTCGTTGGTCCTCGTCCATTGTACCAGAAGCGCACCATTTTAACCATATCAAGGCTAGTCAAGACCTCGGTAGGCTTTGCCGTGAGCGACATCCCTTGAGGACTCCCCGCCAGCTGCTGTTGAATGAGTCTCTCCTTAGTTAAACACATGCCAAATGCTTCCTCCAGCATTCTGGCGTAAAATAGTCCTTTAAAAGAAAACAAAGACTCTATGCAAATAGAATTCCCGGTTGGAGATTGGTTCTACAAAACTCTTTTTCCTTAATCTAGATTTTCTTAATGAGAATCATTGATTTCTCATCAGGGTAATCTAGCCATCATTTGACTGAATTTCCAACTAGATTCTTGGTGATTTTGGTTAAGGCAAAACTATGCTAATTCATCGGTAGTCTATTCTTTGTGTCAAGAATTGGAATTGGTCATCATGAGGTTTTTGCTTGATTTAGATTCGAGAGATGGGCAAGTAGTTTACTGGCCGCCCCTCTCATAGTCGTGGTCTACTATAACCAAAATTATTCGGTTTACTTCTAACTTTGATTCCTAAGGATTTTCTTCAGATAAAAATCTACTGAACTTCTAACCATAAGGAAAATTCCAACTTTATGAATTTCATTCCTTCCTAACCATAATAGATTAAGAAATGGTTCTATATGAGAATATCAGGTTTTTATAAAAATACTCTCTTTCCATTAATCTAATCTTGGGTAAATACCAATTTGGTGATTTATCCACATAAAAATGTCTAAGAATATTCTTTTCACCAATTTAATTATCAACATTAAAATACTCTAATTTTCCAGGTGGAATTATGGTGAAAATTCCTCTTTTGTCATCAAAATTAATTTAAACCTTTTTCTACTTAAAATACCATAAAATTTTCTCTTTTAATTAAATACAAATATCCATTTTTTTGAATATGCCAAAAATTCCTATTTTTGCATTTAAGTGATTGAATTCCAAATGTCATGGCAATTCCTCTTTTATCATTAAAAAATTTCTTATGCATAAAATAAATTTATCTAAAATTTGTCTTTTTTAAATTAAATAAAAATATCTATTATTTAAAATATACCAAAAATTTTTCTTTTATTATTTAATTACTTGAATCTCAATTATCATGGGAATTTGTCTTTTCGCATAATAATATATTTACCAAAATTTTCTCTTTTCTTTTAATTAAATATTTATGCATAAATACTAAACTTTATTTCACATGAATATGATGAAAATCATTCTTTTTGCATAGGATATCCAATCCTAGAATATGGTAGGAAGTCCTCTTTTAGCATTATGCATAAAAATAAGATATGTATTATTTTCTAAAAATTTTACCATAGCTTCACTGCTGCTATTTTACTGATAATTTTAAATTTTTTTCTTATTAGAATAAAACATTATAATGCAAATATGATAGAAGATCTATTCTTAAACTTAAATCTAAACTATGAATTTAAATCATAATTTTAACCATAATCATAAACTTAATTATGATTACTCTACTAAATTAAGCTATTTCCACTATTCCTCTTTTCCCAAATTGATAGGATTATCTCTTTTTCATTTAGAATCAATTAAAGTAGTTTTTAACTACTTATAAATAATCTAAAAGAATCATTATTTTGTTAACATAAAAGCATAAAATTACCATTTTCTTATTCTCTAGCTTAACAAGCTTAGAGTTTGGTTTTGAATTAAGAATTTATCAATGAGAAGAATTCTTTTGCTAAAGAATTAGCCATAGGAATGACTATTCTTTTTGGAGAGAGAGATATACATAAGAAAGCATTCTAAATAAGCATAAAGATTAACTTTTTCTTGATTACATATTGAAATTCTTAGGGAAAGCTTGATTTGAATTTAAAACAACCAATTAGAAACTTCTCAAGCTTGAGAGGAGTTGAGAAGAGAAGTCATTTGAGAATATTAACAAAAAACCATAAAATTCATTCTTACCTCAAGGATTAGCTTGATTTGAATTTAAAACAACCAATTAGAAACTTCTCAAGCTTGAGAGGAGTTGAGAAGAGAAGTCATTTGAGAATATTAACAAAAAACCATAAAATTCATTCTTACCTCAAGGATTAGCTTGCTTATTTTTCTAGAAGTGAAGCCCCCAACCAAATCAATTGGTTTAGCAAGTGGAGAAGAGAGCTCCAAGAGTTGTTGAAGAGAGAGAGAAGCTCCAAGCTCCCCAAAAGTAGAGAATTTTAAAGGGACAATAGAAAATATGATTATTTTAATGTAATACTGGCATGGTATAGCTCAAAGATGAGAATACAAAAGAATGAGGGTCTATTTATAGGCAAGGGAGGCCTCTAACCAAGTCCAACTGGGTTCTAGAGCTTTCCAGCTTCAGTTTGACTCGATTTGGATGAGCTTTGGACCAGTTTGGCTCCCTTTTTGATCCAGTTTCATCCAGGAGAGAGGAGAGATAAAAATATCACAATTTTTTTGAATTAAAAAACCCTCCCACACATGTGAAGGAGGATCCTACCTCAAAGGTCCCCCTGTCCTTACCAAGGTGTCAAAAATTCATCATTTCTCAAAAATATCTCATTTTTTTAGTAATATCTCTTAATTTGTAACTAATAAACCTTGTACTCAGTCAACTCTTCACCTTATGTGAGAATTTACTCATTTTGGGTATTTTCTTTTATTCTTTGGATTTATCTCATCCCAACACTTGGATTAATCCTATTGGCCCATAAAAACCTTAATTGGACCATAATCCAAAAATTTCTGAAAATCTAGACCCTTAGGCTAAGGTCCCTTATATCATTTTTAATTGATTCCTAATGCACATTGGAGAATTGATTTTGAACTTTTGCTTCAAGGAAATATATTTTAGATATTAGGAGAATGTTTATATCTAAAATATCTCAATATTGAATTATCTCTCTCTATAATTTTTCTTCTCTCTCAAGGGAAAAAAATATTTTCTTGCATTCTGAAATAGGGAATGATTACAGGGGATTGAGGTAATAGCTTATTCATTATTTAGGCTGAGGGGAGGAATCTTACACCTAGGGCCATGCCAAATCACATTGTGATTACAAGAATATCCCTACCATGCATAATCGTGACAATTTATGCATGCACGAGTAGAGTAGAGCCCTAAGAAAATTCTAACATTCACCTATTGGCACAAGAGGTATAGAATGGCCATAGTGCCATTCCACCGGCATGCAGGGGATAGAGAATGGCCCTAGGGCCATTCTTTGAAATAGGCATGGTGGGGGTATAGAATGTACTTTTAATATGTGTTAGTTTTGATTCGATAGCATTAGTAGTAGGGGTACGATGTAGCATCGATTGCATGGCATTCGTCATTGCATATCTCTAATGACACTTGGACTGCTTGTTTTTGCAGCCCCATGCAATCAAATAGGCCTACGAAATGTATGTGTTGCACAATATGTGTGAAAGGATGATCCTCTTGGCTACCCCATCTTTCCTATTCCAATTGGTGAGATGTTTGAGATAGTGCAGCATTTATGGTCCATGTATCAACTATACAAGGAGCTGGTCTTGGGATATTTTCTCACACTCCTCTCACAAGGGATGTAACTATTCTCCACTATGGAGGAGATAAGTATTGTCATGATGATTGGAAGGAGTTGTGCAAGGTGTATCCTAGGGCTTTGAAGTACTCATTCAAGAGGATCCCAAGGTAGATAGTTCAGATGATATGGTGTATATTGTTGGTGATGTAGAGTATGAAAATGTGGTAGGATATACAAACAGCTCCCATGGCACGAAGATGAGATCAAATATATGTTACACTCTTGTCCCATAATTACCACCTTGGTTTATAGCAACATAAATGTTAATTTACCTGACTATGACTACATATGTGTTGAAACCTTATGTGACCTTCATGTCGAGAGGAGGAGCTATTTATTGACTATGATTTTCTCTAACACTATGTACATTCTACATTGATAATCAAAAGAAGAAATTATTGTCTGTTTTCATATTTGTCTCTTTTATATGGTGTGCTTTATTATGGTTGAGTCAAATGTAAATTATTTACTTCAAAGATATTGCTTTGAAAAAAAGTAGAGGTGTGAGAAAAATCTTTGTTGATCATTTCTTCATGCATATGTAGAGAATGGCCCTAGGACCATTATATAACTCACTAGATGTTGACATAAGAGGGTGGAGAATGGCCCTAGGGCCATTCTACCATCCACAATGTGATTTGGAATATCCCTAGGGCCATTCTAAAGCACATCATGGATTGTTGAATGGAACTAGGGCCATTCTTTCAAGCACATTGTATAGGTAGAATGGCCCTAAGGCCATTCTACCATTCACAATGTTGATTTTTTATGCATGCACATGTAGAGGTTGGCCCTAAGACCATTCTAAAATTCACCAAAAGTTGACACAAGAGAGTAGATAATGTCCTTGGGGCCATTCTTGGAAGCACAGTGTGCTTTAGAATGGCCCTAAGGCCACTCAACCATGCACAATATGCTTGAAATAATGGACCTAAGACCACTCTAATATGCACAAATTGCTTGAAAGAATGGACCTAAGGACATTCTAATATGCACAATGTGCTTGAAAGAATGGACCTAAGACCACTCTAATATGCACATGTGCTTGAAAGAATGGACCTAAGGCCACTCTAACATGTACAATGTGCTTGAAAGAATGGACCTAAGGACATTCTCTACTCTCTTGTGTCAATAACTATTGGTGAATTTTAGAATGACCCTAGGGCCATTCTATAACACATTATGCTTGCAAGAATGGCCCTAGGGCCAATCTACTATGCACATTCTTGATGTTTTTTGCATGATTATGTAGATAATGGCCCTGGGATCATTCAACTTGAAGTTTTATGTGGTGTTTAGATTTTTGTCATAATGAAGTGTCATTGGTGTTTTAATGTTGCAAATGATATGAACATTATAAATATTTGAATGGAATAGGAACATCTGACATTCACAACAATGAAAAATCACTAAGAAGCTTCAATGATATTCCTACATATGTAAATGCTACTAAAGTTGTGGAGGAGTTAGTTACAGGTGATAATGAGAGTTGTACAATACAAGACATGTCGAAAAAATCAATGTTGATAGTGGTGTTGGATTTGAATGGATTTCTATTGAAGCATTGTATTCAACCATCAATGTTTGCATCAATCCACTATGTATGATGGTACAAATAGATATTTTATACTCAGACGACTCAGGGGGTTCACCTCAAAAAATGTTAGTGTACCACGTGAGTTCAACAGGAGGGGTTTTTTAATTAGATACGTTGAGAAAAATTAACAAGATTACGTTAACAAGAGGGGTTTTTTAATTTAACTTTAGAAAAAAATCTGTTAGTTCATAAAGTAAAGAGGGGTTGTTTTATTGGGGGGGAAATTGTAGTTAAGGGGTTTTTTAAATACCTCTTGAATGCATGTGATACCTAGGGTTTTCTAGTAGTGTACTCCCCGAGTACTCAGACCTGGATGTATAAATTTTTTGCAAACCCTTTTTGAAAGTTGTAATGTTGGGATCTAGTCAACAGAAATGGAGGATGATGTTATTCAAATGGTAGGAGCTTTGCAAAAAAAGTAGGGAAAATACTTCCTTTTTTCCATTTGGGGTCATTAGGCTTGGTGGCTTCTTACACTTATGAGAAAAAGAAACTGTTTAGGCCAGACAGTCTAGGTGTCAAGGCAATGTTTAAGGCATTGGAGAGAATGTATAAAGCCTTTGAATGTGATCCTAGGAGGACCGTTCTTATTAATGACTCTCCATACAAAGGGTGTGTTACTCCCGCTTGTAACTACATCTTTCCATCCAAGTTTGATGTAGAAAAAGAAACTGTTTAGGCCAGACAGTCTAGGTGTCAAGGCAATGTTTAAGCCATTGGAGAGAATATATAAAGCCTTTGAATGTGATCCCAGGAGGACCGTTCTTATTAATGACTCTCCATACAAAGGGTGTGTTACTCCCGCTTGTAACTACATCTTCCCATCCAAGTTTGATGTAGATAAGAAGAATGATAACATTCTTCTTGGGGAATTACTACCTTACTTGATGCAGCTTTTGATGATGCTGAGGATGTATGCAGAGTGATTGACTTTAATCGTTATGGCCATCTCCCAGTGTCGAATTACCATGAATGGTTTAACCTTGTTAGTGGTGTTTTTGATTATTGGAAAGAGTATAATGTGAAATGGTCACTGTTAGGATTTAACACAAGTATCTTGCAAAGCAATTATAGGGCATTTCTAAGGGTAATGAAGAAGCAAATTTGGGTGATATCAGTGGTCGAAGAGGTGATAAAAGAGCTAAGATTGGTGCAAGGAGTATGCAAAACCTCAGCCGTAGTTCATGTCAACACACAAAAGATGAAATACAAGATATTCTACTAAAAGAACGTCCACACATTTCAAGCATGAAGGCACCACAATTGATTTCACTCGATAAAAGGTTGGGTTGCAAAGGAGAAACTAGCATGAAGGCTCAGTCTGCAAAGGCATTTATTAATAAATTACTAAATGATTATGGTCTCTTGAATATCAACAAGTAGCACAAAGGTACCACTCTATTTGAAATTTCCATCGCAATAGATAATGGAATATAACGTATCTATATTCTAACTTTAGTGACTTATTTGGCACAGGTTTTTCTAGGCTTATGAATTGATTATAGAGGTTTTCTCAAAATGGTGATAGCTTGTATATAGAATTAAGAACTTTGAACCAATGTAGTGCTTGGAAGTTTAGAACTACAAGCAAAGAAATGTATATAGGTGAACCCTCATGGACAGTGTTTGTAAGGCATTTTTTCAAAGGAGGGAAATGATTATGTTACATTACTCCTAATATCTCAAGACATTTTCCAATGTATTGAATTCTCTCTTAATAAAGCATTAAAGTTTATGTTCACGAAAATATTAAACCCTTCTGGCAAGATTTCTCTTAAACTTTAGTGTCTATTTTGTTGGAGTGGATCATAAGTTAGAGTACATCCTAGAGTACATCCTACTCTAAGGGGTCTCCTTTGATTTGAATAGAAGAAGAAAGTCTCTTCATGAATTTATTAAAGTTTATGTTCTCAACAACTTCGAATCTTTATGGTAAGAGTTATCTTAAACTATATTGTACGTTTTGTGGTATTTTGAAGGAGTGGATCTTAAGTCAAAGTCCATCCTAGTCTAAGGGGGCTCGTTTGATTTGAATATAAGAAGATTGTGAAATCCTCTTAATGAGTTTATTAAAGTAAGTTATGTTCACCGATAACCATAAACCTTTTTGGCAAGCTCAGGAGGTTCAATATATGTAAACCCTCTGTATCACGTGAGTTCAAGGCCTACTTTACAATCCCTATGAATTTTTCATGAATAAAACACCCTTTTTCTATACAACTTGTGAATACCCCCTTATGGTACCCTTTTGTATGTAAAAAAATGTGTAAAAAGGGGATTTAAAAAATCCCTTCTATTGAACCCACATGCTACACTTACATATTTATGAGTGAGCCCCCAATGTGGCAAGAGTTTTCTTAAGCCTTGGTATACTTTTTGTGGTATTTCATTGAACTGGAATCTGAGTCAAGGTGCATCCTACTCTAAGGGGACTCCTTTGATTTCAATACAAGAGCTATTTACAAAACTTTAAGGTTCAATGTAAATACAACAAAACCATGTATCTTTTTATATCAAGCCATGTAACAACATTTTAAGCATTGTTTATGATCGACAGAAAAAGTATGTAATGGATGTTGACTTGATGGAGATTTGTACATATACATAAGGAATATAAGTTTGTCATGAATCTCTATAATTGTGTACTCATTTGAGGCCACATACAACTTTGGACATGTGAGACCCCACTGCCCCCTCTGCGCACTGGCGGATGGTAGCAGCGGAAGTGGCTTCCTCTTGCGCGGGGTAGGGTTTCTCACTCGGGGCCTCGCCCTCTAATGTCCGGGCACGAGACTAAGCTGGTGGTCATTCTTCCAAAAATCAAAACCGAGAAAATTCCCATGCCGCCCGGAAAGCGAGGACGATTCCACCATTTTGAATTACTTAACAAATCTTTCTAACGAGGTCAAGATATTGAGTTAACCTTCATGTGATTAAACCAGATAGAAGGGAAACTATTACAGACTTAACTTGAAGGAATCAACACTTTTTTCCTGATTGAATCAGGCGCACAGCAGTTGATCTATTCACTAGAGAAGTCTTCAGGTTACTATTTAACTATTCGAGTTCTAAACGTATTCCTATTTATCAATTTTATTATTAAAACTCTACAGATTCTAGCCTACTAACCCCATCCGGCCCATGGATTAGCCACCACCCAACCACTGGAATTGGTAGAACCAAACAAGTACTCACCCACCCATAATTGAATGCCTTTCTTAACTTTTGCTTTAGAATACAGATACTCACACACTCCTCTTTAAACTTTATTTATAAAACAATCCATTGTCAAACATGGTTACAGATGTCATAACTCAAAATTTCCATTCAATCCTTGTTTCTCACAAAACAGTATCACTCTCGACTCTCCGTTGAGACCAGTAGGTCAAAAACAAGATCCAGTAATAGATTACAATAAGTTTTCCATCACCATACATATATATCTTCCACGACATATGAATGGGTGTCCTCAGCACCGCGAGCCCATGCATCGCGTGGGTCAGAACCCTCCAGGATCCTGCTTAGGTGTCCTTGCACTTCACTCAGGAACCGCTTCGTCGGCCCTCGTCCATCGTACTAGAAGCGCCCCATTTTAACCATACCAAGGCTGGTCAAGGCTTTGCCGCATGAGCTGTCCTTTGAACACTCCCCGCTAGCTGTTGCAACCGAACGAATGGGTGTCCTCGGCACCGTGAGCCCGTGCATCGCCTGGTTAGAACCCTCCAGGATCCTCCTTAGGTGTCCTGGCACTTCACTCAGGGACCGCTTCATCGGCTCTTGTCCATCGTACTGGAAGCGCACCATTTTAACCATACCGAGGCTGGTCAAGACCTGGGGAGGCTTTGCCGCGTGAGCTGTTCTTTGACAGTCCCTGCCAACTGTTGCAACCGAACTTCCCTTAGAAAAACACATATACCAAATGCTCCCTCCAACATTCTAGCGTAAGACAGTCCTTTAAGAAAATAGGGTTTCTATGCAAGTTTTCAGTTTTGAATATAATGAGTATATCTTAATTCCATATCCTAAGACTTCTAGATCATAGGTCTGGATTCCCAAGCAGAATTCCTCGAATTTTGAATTCTTGATCCTCAGATCAAGAATCAAAGGTCTCAACTTAGTTTCAGATTCGATGGGTGATTTGAGTGTAGATTACTGAACTCGTCACATCGTCATTTCTTGAAATTGACGAAGGAGTTACGTCTTGGTCATAGTCTGATTGAGGATTTGAGTCTGGAAAGGTTCTCTCTGAACTATCTTTCTCGAAGGTAATATTTCAATTACTACTTTACTGAATTCAAAACTAAACATGAATTCCTATGAGGAATAAATTAGTCATTTATCTAAATTCCGACTTCGATAGTTGTTCTAAATTTTCTCATTATCATCCTAGATGATATGAAACGGTAAAATTTTCTTTCACAGATTATTTACTTAATTCATTTATCCATATTCATGGAATTGAAACAAGGATTAAAGAGAACTCTTATTTTGATATAAAAATTTATGTATGCATCTATTTATGCATAAAAATCCATTTTGATGAAAGTAACACTTTTCTAATAAAAAAATTCTTTTATGGATCATTTTATGCATAAAAATCAATAATGATAAAAGTAACACTTTTATAATAAAAATTATTCTTTTATGCATAAAAATCAATAACAACGAAAGTAACACTTTTATAATAAAAAACATATTCTTTTATGCATCTATTTATGCATAAGAAAAAAGTGAGCTTCTAACTAAGCAAACCGATTATAGATTTTTCTAGATTAGTTTGGTCAATTTTTGACCATTTTTAGGTCAGTTTAGCTTACTTTTTGAAACTAGACTTGAATTAGGAGAGAGGAGAGATGAAATATCTCAATTTCTGATAATTTAAAATTCCACCATGTGTGAAGTAGGCGCCTCATTGATGAGGGGGGGAATCCCTATTGTGAGGTGTCAAAAATCCATTTTTTTAGAACTCCTTAGTCCACTCTTCATCTTATGTGAGCATTTACTCATCTTTGGGGGGGATTTTCTTTATTTCTTCTATTTATCTTCTCCACACATTTGGATGAATATGATTGGCCCCTCAAAACCTTAATTTAATTTTTTTCAAAAATCTGGACCCCTTAGGGTAAGGCCTCTTGAACAGATTATACTTGATTTCTAATGCACCTTCTGAAAATCAATTTGAACTTCTGTTTTGGGGAAACTTATTTTAATAAGAAGAGATATTTTTCTATCCAAAAATATTCAAAATCTGAATAACCTCTCTCTAGAATATTTTCTCTCTCTAGGCCAAAACAGGCAGAAACAAGATCTTTTATATTTTTGAAGAGGGGATTGATTACAGGGGATGATGTTGGACATCTTGAGAGGATTGGGAGGAATCTTACATTCTCTCCCACTTGAAAAACACGAGATGTCCTCATCTCGCAAACTGGGTTAATCCCGCAAACAGTTCGGCTTCTTTCTCCTCGGTGGCATCTTCAAAAGTATGGAACTTCCATTTGACCAATAATTCTCTCAGAATTCTATTCCTGAGAACCTTTTCTCGAACATCAAGGATTTCTTCAGGTTGGAGTTCCATCTGCCCTTGGGTTGAAGAAGTTAAGATTTCATCATCATCAAGCACATGATTTGGACTTGGTACATACTTTTTAAGAAGGCTGACATGAAATACATTATGTACTTTGAGATGAGGAGTTTGAGATGAGGAGGCAAAAGAAGCTCGTAGGCTGTCACCTACTTTCTTTGTAATCAGATATGGCCCACAATATCTGGGGGATAACTTCTTGTACTTCCCAAGAGATAGAGAACTTCTTTTGGGGCGTACTCGAATGAAGACCATATCTGCTTCTTTGAGTTTTCTGTCTGTTCTCTTCTTATCTGCATACTGCTTCTGTCTATCCTGGGCAGCTTTTATATCTTTGCAAATCGCTTGCATCTGCTGCTCCATTGTGCGCTTTTGCCGCACAGGTCGTAGCTGGGGACTTGCCAGACACCGTATGCGAGCCACGAATGGCTACAAGCATACAACCAGGGAAGGAAGCTCAAAACAGAATGCAAAAAGGTGTGTCACTCACCGCTTAACTGCCGCCTTGAAGGATCCTCGCGTCTCGCAGTCGTGAAGGAGGAGCCGCCGTCGCCGCCCTACCGCCTCTCCGCCGCTCCGCCGCCGTGCCGCTACACAGTGCTCGATCGCTCTCTCACTCTCTCTCTCTCTCTCACTCACATACGCAGGAGAAGGAAACCAAAGAGATAAGGCAAGAGCACTCTTGTATTCACAACACATGAGAATGAGGATTTTAGGGTTACATTTGACTCATATAGGTGACTTGGCCGTTCACACTTGGGCGCCCATACATGGCCGGCCGACCTTAACCCTTATCCTACTGATATCCAAGGCGCGCCTCTCATCGGCGATCACCCAATCCCTTTATCCTTAACATATGGTGCCGACAAGCCCGGCCCATGACTCAGAATATTTAAATTAATGACGTAAAACATAGTGCGTCCGCCATGGGTTAACATGCCCCCCTTCCTGATGTAGATTCCGTCCCCGGAAGCTATGGTATGGTAAGCTCGAGAGGGTTGTTGTGGTAGACCGTCTGCAAAATAGGGAAGTAGAGTGAAAGTATGCTAGAATTCAAAAGATATAAAGTGTAGAAATTCAAGCATGTTAGACCACAATGGATGTTGCGATGAGATCTTAGTTTAAGGGTCACATGAATGAGCTAGTGTAGTAAATTAACAGGAGTTTAAAATTATTGAAAGTAAATCAAGAGTTAGCAAGGTGTCAAAGGTTAAGCAAGGTTTATAACTGGCCTAAGTCAAGGAAAAGAACCAAGCTTAATAAATAAACAGATGACCACACGGTGTCTACTCTAAGAACAAGTTTATACCACGAGCTTAGGGACACAAGAAACATTAGAGTTACAGGAGTCTTTTGCCTTTATTTCTTCACACACGTGACAATTTTTATACACAATGGCGACCTTCCTAAGGCAAAACTAACATCGATCCTGGTACCATGTTTAACACAAGGCATTATCCAGGAATCTATTAGCTCACTTTAGGCAAGGCTACACCCTACCAACCAAGGCATCGGTCTGGAGTAGAATACTCCTCGCCTACCAAGTATCAATAAGGCGATAGGCCAACATTAAAGCACATCATAGACTTGTATTGCCATTTATTGTAGGCTTGTTTTTTTTTTTTAATAAAGTTTCTTTTGATCTTCGCTCCTGAACTAAAATGTGTTCTTACATCCTTTCGGCAAGGGGTAAAAGCTATGTCCTAGAGGTCAACACACACAGCCAGGTGTTCAAACATTAAGATGGTTTGACCTTAGACCTAAGACAATCGTATTCCAAGGTTAACTAAAGACGTCATGCTGCCTAGGAATATTTCCAATAAAGTTAAGCTCATTAATGATTTACACTAGCATGCAAGCAACTTCAAAAACTAAGTAGTACATTGACAATTTCCATGTAGTCATGCCTTATAGTTTATGAAATTAATTGAACAGTAAAAACAAAAGAGAGTGGGTATGGAAGAATTACACCTGCAATTGGAGATCTCCTTGATTTGACGAGACAGCTTGCAATTTGATGTAGATATATTTTGATGAACGTTGCGGCAGTCTCAGGACTTGAAAGCGAACCCACCTCAAACTTTTCAACCTGTTCAATCAACTAACAAGCACTATACCTCGAGAGGCACATCAGTGTGAAAATTTCAAGACTCGTTTAAGGAATCTAAACTAGAAAAAACTTGAAAACACTAACCTACCTACCAGTCACCACACTACTACTGAGGATACGGTAAGAGGATGTTGTAGAGTCCTGGCTCTAGCCCTAAGGCTAAGCCTCTATCCGCATCATCCAAACAAATAAAGTCAACCTCAGTAGTGCCATGAGTTTCATCCGTCCATTCATCATTGTCAGATATTTCCTTTTCATTTTCCCATCCACATAAACTCGTCAAAAATGTAACCATGCGAGGATAGTCATCTTGTGGAAAAGGAAAGTATTGGGCTATCGGGGATATGTCCTCTACGGAGTAGGGGTCAGTCATGGTCAATAGGCGAATTAGCCACTCTAATTCCTCAACATTTTCCTCTCTGGCTAGTATATCTATATGATCCCATTCAGTTTCAATTACAGGATAGCACATGTGAAATATCTGAGAAAGGTATAGATGATACCTCTCATTAAAGGTGGGAGTGGATGAAGTGTATGATGATCGTGCATCTGCCATATCTGCAAACACAGATATAGCATCAGTAGGTTTATGACAGGACAATCTAGTTCTTGATTGTATACGGATAGTTCTCTTGTTTTTGTGCTCTTGCTTTTTTACTATTTTTTGTTTTTCTTTTCTTTGTTTTTTTTTTTAATGTATGAAGCTATATATATACATCCCCTTGAATTTGGCAATTACATGGTCAGGGAAGAAGGTTATAAGGAGGAAGCATTAGAATGTCGAGCGTGAGTACATGCTCCTCCTTTCCTTGGGTAGATCATATTATTTGCAATGATGTTGCAGCCTCTTGGAACCAATTTGTCCAGCGGGTCATAGGTTGTGATGTGGGCAGATAGCTTTTTATGACCCTTGTGGCCACATCCAATTGCAGAGATGGTAGTGTACGCTCCCATTGACGAATGGAGGAAATGGTTTCCGATGATACTATTACAAGGGGAGACGTAGACTCATCGATTTTTTGTTGGGTGTTGGAAAGAGTAGGTGTAGAGCATGTAGAAACTTCTATATCAGCGTGTGCCTGGCATGAGGAGCTAGAAGCTTCATGTGGCTCCCCCCTTCCTGAGCTAGGTGGTAATGATTGATATCGTTTGGGAATCCAAACTAGCTCTGGAAGAAGTGGTGCGGAGCACTCTGTTACCTTTCCCTTACCACGATCTTGAATTATCGTTGGGGTGGCAACAATTGGTTTGCAAGGTTTTATAGGTGAGGTAGAGGGATTCACCTTATGTTTAGGGACCCAAATCTGGTCATTTCCCTCGTAGTACCTTTGGGCTACTAATAATTTTTTAGGGATCCATCGCGATGTTACATTGCCCTTTCTTGGGTGGGTAGCTGCTTTCCTTTTACGAGGCTTCTTGGTGGCTAAGCGAGATTGAGCAGGGGAAGTAGCTGTTAACGAAGCTTTGGGGACCCATTTGTATGTACTCTTTGGCATAGTAATCGAAGCTTTAGGGACCACCTTGCCTGTTTCCACTCTTGGCGTTGAAGCGTTAGAGGGGTGGCAAACAATCAAAGATGGTTTTGCCACTGGACTTTGTGATTTTTCATTATCTAATATTTGAGTGGATGACTTAGGTGCGGGATTTTGAGCGGTCAGACCTAGTGTTGGTTCTTGCGTTGTGACTTGTCTGGTTGCCCAATCGATATTGCACTTGGTGGCCATCATCCATTTGCGCCCTAAGATTACAGTCCCTTCCATGGTACCAGCAGGCATAACCAAAAAGCTTTGAATTATGGTTCCCTTGTCATAAGCAACCGGAGTGTGCAGAATTCCTGAGACAGGGGTTTTCTTCTTGTTGATTCCTTGAACTTGGATAGAACTCTTGGATAAAGGTGGTTTTCCCAGTTGACACCACACGCCATATGATAGTAAATTGTGTTGAGCTCCTGTATCCAATAATGCATTATACAGCACCTTCCCGTAAGGACTCTGTAACTCAATTGGGTACCTTAGAGGTGGGTCAGATTCCAGTGCATCCTCTTCTGCTTCCTCGAAAAATACTTGCGTAATTCCCAAGTTGGCTTCTCGTTGTCTCTTAGCACGCTGTTGACGTTCTTTGGCTTCGACTCTTGCTTGTATCTTTTTAAGCTCAGCCTGTTCTTTAGCTGCCTTCTTTTGATGGATTGCATGTAACTCCTCTTGGCTCAGGGGGTCATAGTACCTTTTGAATTTGCTCCCATTAAGGAATCCAATGGTTTCAACTCCGTCGAGAGTCTCCACTCTGATGGTACCTTGCGGTGTAATTTCACATACTCTATACGGTCCCTTACCAGCATATTTGAGCTTCTTCTTTTCGTTTCGCACTCCATACATCAGGACTTTATCCCCAACCTTGATGTCGTTGTCCTTTAGATGGCGGTCAAACCATTTTTTCCTTCTATCCTTCTCCACAAAGGCATTGTACACAGCCAATTGTCTTTCTTCGTTTAGCCGCTCAAGGATATACAGACGCTCTGCTAAGGGATTACCATCCCAACCCTCTTGAGTAGCAACACGAAGACTAGGAATGACAAATTCCCACGGCATGACTGCTTCTTGGCCATATACCATTTTGAATGGTGTGCAATTAATAGCCACTTTGTACGCAGTACGATAGGCCCATAAAGCTGTCGTGAGCTTTAGATCCCAATCCGTGCGATGAGCTTCAACTGTCTTTGTCAAAACAGAGATTAATGTCTTGTTTGTACTCTCAGCTTGGCCATTCGCTTGCGGATAGTAAGGAGTAGATTTATGATGGGATATCATGAAATTTGTTGTGAGCTCCTTAATCACTTCATTTATAAAATGCGTACCATTGTCGCTCACAAGTTCAAAAGGACAACCGAAGCGTGTGATTATATTTTCAAAGAGAAACTTGGCTGTTGTCCTCGCATCTATCTTACGTGTCGCTTTCGCTTCAGCCCATTTGGTCATATAGTCAGTGGCCACAATAATATAGCGAGATTGTGTGTTGCGGGCTGCTGGGCTAATTGGACCTACAAAGTCTAAACCCCACTTTTCAAATGGTTGGTTTACTTTGATTGGATGTAGGGGCATCTGATCTTTCCTCTGGGGTTTCTTGTATCGTTGGCATTCATCGCAACCCTTCACAAAGAGTGATGCATCTTGGAACATAGTGGGCCACCAATACCCTGATTGTAAGATCTTTCGCGCAGTTAAGTCTCCTGAGAAGTGACCACCGGCTACGCCCATATGTGCCTCTTGCAAAATGTATAGATACTCATCCTCTCGGGCACAACGCCTAAGAACGTCATCCTTTCCTCTTTTATAAAGAGTCCCAGCTATCAGGCAATAGGGTTCGCATTCTTTGATCAGCTTCCGAGCTAGATCTTTACGAAGCTCCTTGGGTGGAAAGCCATTAACCAAAAAGTTAACAATTTTCTCACTCCATTCAGGCATTGTCTCCACCATGAACAGGGAAGTGTCAGGTAAGTCATCATCAACCCCCGTAGGAGCCTCACCATTAGGTATGCGAGACAAATGATCAGCCATAACATGTTTCTTGCCAGGCCTCACAACAACCGTGAAATCAAACTCAAGGAGAATCAATAGCCATCGTGTGATTCTTCCTGTGGAGCATGGTTTGTTTACCAGATACAATAATGCTTGATGATCCACATAGAAAACAAACTTGGTGGCAAGGAGGTAATAACGAAATTTCCTTACTGCATATATCATTGCCAACCCTTCTCGCTCCGTAGTGGTGTAGTTCATCTCAGCATCGTTCAACTGGCGACTGGCAAAGCTAATGGGGTAGTCTAGCTTATGTTCTCCAGGTTGAGTTAACACACACCCAATAGCAAAGTTTGATGCATCAATATGCACATGGAAGAGTAAATCCCAGTTAGGCATTCTCAAGATTGGAGCACTCGCCAAGGCCTTCTTTAATAGCTCATACGCACGGTCACATTCTTCGGTCCAAATAAACTCGATGAGAAGCTTATACAATGGTCGAGCTATCTCGGCGAAGAATAGAATAAACCTTCGATAATAACCAACGTGACCCATAAAGCGTTGGACTCCCTTGTAGTTGGTGGGTGGGGGTAATTCCAGAATGACCTTGATTTTACTCTCGTCCTTGGAAATCCCATTTTTGGACACTATATGCCCTAAGATAACTCCGTGTTTAACCCAGAATTGGCATTTGAAAGGATTCAAGGAGATGCGATATAATCTACACCTTTCAAATATTTTTCGTAAACACATCAAGTGCTCGTCCCAAGAGGAATGAACACAAAGATCATCTAAGAAAGCTTCACAGAAGTCCCTTAGATATTCCTTAAAGGCCGTGTTTATCAATCGTTGGAATGTTGCAGGTGCATTGGTCAAGCCAAAAGCCATGACGCGAAAGGCAAACACTCCAAACTCCGTGGTAAATGCTGTTTTAGCTTGGTCCTCGACTGCAATTGTGATCTGATTGTAACCCGAGTACCCATCTAAAAAGCTATATGCCTCCTTGCCTGCCACTCTTTCAAGAACATGTTCAGAATATGGCAAGGGGTAATGATCCCTTCTGGTGGCTGCATTAACCTTTTTGAGATCAACGCACACTCTGAGTTTCCCATTCTTCTTTGGCACGATGACTATCGGAGAAACCCATTCTGAGTGCTCAATTGGGTATATGAATCCACATTTTACCAGCTTTTCAATTTCCTCTTGTACAATCTTTGCGTACTTAGGATTCATTGGGTAGGGACGTTGCTGGACTGGTTTAGCAGTGCTAATCATTGGAATCGTGTGTTGCACCACCGAGGGTGGAACACCCTTCATATCATGATATGTCCAAGCAAATATGTCCTTGAATTCTTTAAGAAGCTTCGTAAGTGCAGCTTCTTCCGCCTTGGTGAGGTCTTGAGCAATAAAAACTGGTTTAGACTCCTCACCCGGATCTGCTAAGTCTATCTCCTTAACTACCGCAGGGCCATCGTAGACACCGCTACTCCCATTAGTAGGCGTTCGTTGGGCTTTTGTGTAGACTACTTTACGTTCCCCTGTGGTGAATGATTTGAAATGCTCGGGTGCGGGGTGTAAGTCTACTGGTTCTTGTTGTGCCAGATTTTTTTCTTTCAATTCCGCTTCCTTTTGTTGTTGAGCCAACTCTTGGTTTTGCCGCCTTCTCGCAGTACGACTTAGTTTCGGCTTCTCTTCGATTTCTAATTGGGCGACGTCATGAGGTTGCGGAATACACCACATGACACTTTGGAGGTATTGTCCCCAATTATCCGCTATCTTCCGATGAGCATCAATGGCTCCTACATAACTAAGCCATTCTGCAGTGGATCTTTCCTTGTTTATTGCAGTTCGTACATTAGCTCGATAGCGTTGGCGCTTATGTCTCGTTTTCTTCTTACAAGGTTTTTGATTTTTGTTTCTATCCGATTCGGACTCACTTGGTCGATCTTCACTTTCGGATGAACTGCAGGAGGCCACTGTCCTAGGCCTTGAGCACCTTGCTTCCACATTTGGGTGAATATTTGATTCATTTTCCCCATCAGGCTCAGGGTCAGTTTCTTCTTGAGATTCATACTCAGAGTTGCATTGGTCAGAGTCTTCGCTACTTTCAGTGTCGGTGGAGTTTGCCACTTTCTCGCCATCAGGAGTCAAGTGCATAACACCTATCATGTTTATTGGCACTAACGGTGGCATATCTTGCCTCTCAGGTGTTACCCAACTTGTGCCTCTATTTCCCCATGTGTCTATGGTTGCCGCTAGGTGTACCCAATCCACGTTATCCGACTCAGTCATACCCGGTAGGACATCCATGTAAGGAGAATCTTTCCCATCATCAGTCTCTTTTTTGCATGTATAGCAATACCTTAATGGGGCAGAGTGAACAGTGGTATCCGATCGATTATCAATGATAACCTTGCTTCCTAAGGGATGCGCACGACCATTCTCAAGATCAACTCGAATGACAGAATCCTGGAATTGTAGATAGACATGGTTTTTCGACCAGTCATGCACCATTTGTGCTTCCCTCATGAAAGGACGTCCTAAGATCATTTGATATGACATAGGATGCTTGGAGAAATCCATTACAATGAAGGTATGTTTTACCTTGTATCCCAGGACCTTGATCTTGAGGTCCCTTAACATTCCAATAGGTTTAGCTATGGTTCCGTTTGCCATCTTAACCACTATGTTTGTGACTTCGAGGTGAGGCCTTCCCATAGATTCCCAACAGTTTTTAGTCACAATGCTCACTCCAGCACCACCATCAAGGATTCCCTTTAGAGTTAATCCCTTGGTAGTAATGGGGAGGGTGGCATTAGATTCGTCCCCTTCAAAGTACTGTCCCAACTTGTTCACAGGTATTTCAACGACTGAATCTTCATCTAGGTTGGGTTGTAGATCCCAATGTTCCCCTTCATCTTGAAGCGTGTCAGGTCTATCCATATTTGCAAATTGGGGTAACCCCGCCTTTAGTTCTCCATTGAGAAATGCCCGAAGAGCTAAGAATAGCTCAGGATCTCCGTATAACTTGGATATGATCGTGGTTTTGATTTCAGAGGACATGAAATCCATTAGCTTTGACACATTCAATGGTACTTTTCGAGACATCGCCCCTTGACTAGGGACTGGTGAAGATGGAATCACTTCCTCTTCGATGGGGTCAGGCATTCCCTCACTAAACATTCTTTCAAGCAAAAAGGGTGTTTGCCCACTTCCTGATGTCCTATCCTCACTTTCTTCCCGAATGATGCTAGGTATAGCTAACGGTTTATGGTTCCTGTGAGGCTGAACTTGCGTAGGAAACACTGTGTCTGGAATTTTGATTTTTCTCGGGTTTGGCTCCAGTTCTCTTTGTGTTTCTTCCACCAAACCCCTTAAGTGTTGCACTTGTTCAATCTCCTCAACTGGGTTTGGGTAAGTTCCAATCTTTTTCTTAAGGGTTTTTGGTCCACGTGGCTTGTCTTGAGGAGTCTCAGTCAGTTTGGGTGGTCGAGAGGGCATTGACTGACTTGGCTGTGGGGCCGAGGAAGTTTCCTTCTGTCTCCCCTTATTTATGCTTGATTCTCCTTCATTGAGCTCCCGAGTGGGTTCCTCCCTTAAGGTAGTGGCTTTGGTCCCCATGGTTTCTATGGAGTCGGAATCATCTTCAGGATCATTCATATACACGGGGTCGTCTCCTGTCCCTATGTTGGTCTTTGAACTGGGCTTGGAGCTCGTGGCATTAAGCGATCTCTTTCGTCGTGTTTTCTTTTTCTTTGCCTGAGCGATTGATGCAGTATCCCTCTCTTCAAGAATGTAGTTTTGATTTTGAAGCATTGACCGTGTAACTACATTCGCGGGTACAACGGGTGTGGTTCCTCGTGCTTGGTTGGTGACCTCAACCAAATTCAATGGCGTAATCTTGGGTGCATTAGGATTATGTGGACATTGAGCGATCAAATGATCTATGCCACAACGATTACATGTAAGTACCGGCATTCCCGATGTGCTCCCTTGATTTGGTTGCATTTGAGTAGCGATCTTTTGTACCCTATTAGGGCACTCCGCTACACGATGCGGTCCACCACAATCATAGCATTGAAGAGGTGGTCTCCTCGCCAAGGTATTAAGGTTTTGCCCTCTTGTGGCGAGAGCAGCCGCTTGATATACAGGCTTAACTTGCCCGAAATGATCCTCCATGTAGTACTGGGGAATCATTTCAAACGTATCAATCCCGTATGGAACAGTGGGGTCTATCTCCTCTTCATAATCCCCACATGCACTATGTGACTCACAACCCATCTGGTTTACAGGGGTAATCCTTGGATGTGGAGGTTGTGGTCCTAGCACTGGCGGTGGTAACGGCACCGACTGGACTACATTCGGATTCCTTGGAACTATGTGCTGTGACGGTTGCTCGATAGGTTGTGCAGGCATTAGCGCGGGTACTTGAGGTGTGTTTGACCAAGCTAGTGGTGCCTGGTTTGCCAACATTCGCTTAAGTGTTAGGCAATCTTTAGATTGATGGCCATACTTACCACATGCATTGCAATTCCCATTGAATTTGACTCTGAATGTGGGACATTCACTCGTGCTATGTGGTCCTAAGAACACCGAACACCATTGTTGCTCTCTCCTTGGGTACATATGGCTATTCTGAGGAGCTCGATTACCCCTAAAGTATTCTTGGAGAGCCTTAGTAAGGTCGGTCACAGACATTTCAGATATCTTGGGCTCCTTTGCAATAGGTTTTACCGTCATTGGCTCGTGCCCAGATACTTGCGAACTAACGGATTTTGTCTCCGAAGACACCTTTTTACCTGCAATCATCAAGTTGTCTTCTAACTGGATTGCATTGGCAGTGACTGCTTCCCACGTTGTAAGACCTCTAATGACTAGGCCATTGTAAATGTCCTCGTGGCGCAATCCTCGGATGAATCTATCGAGGAGTTGGTTATTATTGAAGCGTTCATCGGGAGTGCAGCGAGAATTTAGATGCTTCAATCGACTTATAAAGTCTCTCACTGACTCCCCTTCCTCGCGTTCAGCTTTTTGGAGTTGAGATGCTACTCCCCAAAGCACACCCTCACGTATGTATTCTTTCAAGAACAATCTCTTGAGAGTGGGGTAGTGAGTGCGCTCTTCAACCCTTAAGGTTCGATACCAATCTCCGGCCTTCCCACTCAAGGTTAAGCCTAAGGCTTTACACTTGTGCAGCTCATTGTGCTCTTCCAAGGAATCACACACGTGTTCAAAGACTTCAATGTGCTTCCTAACATCCTCGTTACCACTGAAGTTTTGAGTGAGCTTAGCCACTTGTACTGCCTTGCTTCTAGGTTCTCTCTCAGGCATACCCCGCATGTTTTCTGCAATGGATCGTCCGATCGTCTGAGCAAATGCTGCGAGATCACCTAAGTGAGCAGGCATAGTTGGTGGAGGCACTTCTGGGATAGCCTGGCTGATAGGAGTTGGCGTTGGTCTGAGTAGGTTGGCAAATGACGTAGGATATGATATGTGACTAGGCCTAGCTCCCCTTGGATAATGGTTATGATAAGGCGGTCGTGGAGCATACGCCATTGGCATACTAAGAGGCGTAGGAGCTACCTGAGCATGAGTAGCGATAGGTACATAGGGTCGATAGGCACGGGCACTCACTATTGTAGGTACTGTTCCACTAGGTAGTGGTGTTGTACTAACTACAGTGGTAACAGGTGCGCTTTTTGTCATGCTCATCATTGGGGTAGGCATTGTGGATTCCTTAATGGAAAGTTGAGCCAAGGTTGGAAAACTAAAGTTACTGCTCGTGGGCTCAACCTGCATTGAGACTCCAGGCGAAACAACATACGAAGGGTCTATGGGACTCACCGAGGGAGTCTCCAATTGCGATAGGGTTGGTTGTTTGGCCTTGCCCGTATCCAAAAACCTCATAGGGCCAGTGGAAACTAGGTCCACTCCCCTATTTTGCCTCTCAATTTGGATAATTCTATGAATCACCTCACATATCATGTGTTGTTGCTCCTCTAGATTAGTGGCACTAGATGTAGATCGTAGGACTTCTAACCAACCTACATGGTATGTGTAACCCGTGTATAGGTCCGTTAGAGTCTCTGTGTGTAGATCATATTCCCAATTTTCATTGAGAAATATCCCATCTAGACTTGGTGTGCCAAACGATTCTCTTGAAGTGGACGCAATGTCACTTCTTATGGATTGGCTTCTAGGGACCTCTACTTTAGGAAGAGCATCGGAATGTGGTAGCTCAGTAGGGCCCTCATTAAACGAAGTAGGTAGAATATCCACATGGACACTCTTTGGGAGGGTAGGGTCTACATAGGATGTGAATGGCGAATCTACTACCCCTCCTTCCTCATTTACTTCGCTTGTCGCATGTTCAGAGCGTGTAGCTCTACTAAAGGTCTCTATTAGACGACTAAACATGCTAGATCCGGGTTGTGGGGCCCACACTGGCATGTTTTGGCTTGTCTCCTCAGGGTTCTTGATAGGGTGGCCTTCCATGGCTTCTGAGTCAGAGGATGAGTCACTATCCACTATTCGTGGATCTTGGGTTGCACTCCCTTGGGTTCCAGCCGAAGGCCAAGATGCCAACGTGGAGGGATGGTGTGAGCCTGCGTAGACTGAAACGCTTTCTAGTGGTTCAGGCTCTAGCACCCGACCAGAGCGTAGATGCATGTGATGTGGGTACCCTACGTGCGTTGGTAACTACCCTTGAAACTCACACAAGTGGTTTCTTAGGTGTTTCGCACCCCGTTTTTACTTGTTTTTGTGTTGTTTCTAACCCGTTTTTGACCCCCTTACTTACGGTCGAACTTGGACTAGGGCGTGTGATAGCTCGAAACGAGCGTATCGTTTAAAGGGTCCTAGTGTGCTTTACAGCACCGTGTTCGCCTATCTAGAGCTCCTGTAATCCTCAAAATAGTCCGTTTCCTTTGGGGGGAAAGGGCAAAAGCCTATTTGCTTGTGGAGGAAAGGGTGAGGGCTTTATCCCACATGCTCACTTTACTCCTTGGGGAGTGGGCTACATATAGGACACAACTTCCCATAAGCTCTCACTTGAGAGAAAGCTATGGAGGCTCACTCTCCTATATATATATATCAAAAGACCGAGACCGAGACCGAGACCGAGACCGGGGTCGAGGGTCGAGGGTCGATTAGGGTTCTTTCTTTTCAAAAAAATTTTCTCCAATTAGAAAAGCTCTCCTCTCCACATGTTTGGTTCTTTCTTTGAAAATAAAATTTATTTTTTTTTCTTTTTTCTTTTTTATAATTTTTTTATTTTTTATTTTCTGTTTTTTTTTTTGAGATAAGTTTTCTAGGGTTTCCTTACGGTTCAACCTTGGCCGCGGCGCAGTTCGCACACACAGCACAGATCTGGGGATTCAGAAATCCCTCTCACACGCAGAAACCAGATAACAGAACGTACGCCTGCACGCGGAGCGAAAATATAACAAAAGAAACAGGAATACAGAAGACAAATTGCAGAAACAGAGATTGAAAACCACAGAAACACCTCAACAGCAACACAGACGCCTTTCCTACAGTGTAGATTAAACTTCACGCAGCAGCCGAAGAGCTGCAAACTGGAGCTTGGTGCAGGGCAACTCCCCGGCAGCGGCGCCAAAAATGTGCGCTTTTGCCGCACAGGTCGTAGCTGGGGACTTGCCAGACACCGTATGCGAGCCACGAATGGCTACAAGCATACAACCAGGGAAGGAAGCTCAAAACAGAATGCAAAAAGGTGTGTCACTCACCGCTTAACTGCCGCCTTGAAGGATCCTCGCGTCTCGCAGTCGTGAAGGAGGAGCCGCCGTCGCCGCCCTACCGCCTCTCCGCCGCTCCGCCGCCGTGCCGCTACACAGTGCTCGATCGCTCTCTCACTCTCTCTCTCTCTCTCTCTCTCACTCACATACGCAGGAGAAGGAAACCAAAGAGATAAGGCAAGAGCACTCTTGTATTCACAACACATGAGAATGAGGATTTTAGGGTTACATTTGACTCATATAGGTGACTTGGCCGTTCACACTTGGGCGCCCATACATGGCCGGCCGACCTTAACCCTTATCCTACTGATATCCAAGGCGCGCCTCTCATCGGCAATCACCCAATCCCTTTATCCTTAACATATGGTGCCGACAAGCCCGGCCCATGACTCAGAATATTTAAATTAATGACGTAAAACATAGTGCGTCCGCCATGGGTTAACATCCATGTCGTCAAGCATCTATCTGGACATCTCGACCCTAATCAATGGGTTGGACCAAGTTAATGGAGTTAAGCAATCTTGTCCATAAAGAGCTTTGAAAGGACTCATCCCAATACTTCTGTGATAAGAAGCATTGTAGGTGAACTCGACTAGGTCGTCCAGATAGCTTAGCCACTTCTTGGGTTCCCTGCCACCACAGCATGACTGAAGTATATCTTTGATTACTTGGTTTACCCTTTCTGTTTGACCATCGATCTCTGGGTGAGATCGTGTGGTAAGCTGTGATGAGATCCAAGAAAGTTCCTACTACTTCAAAAAATGCAGTCCAAAATCTTGACGTGAATTTGGGATCTCGATCACTTACTATTCTTCTGGGTAGGCCATGCAATCTGAAGATTTCCTTGAGGAACACTCTGGCCACATCTGCTCTGCAGTGTAGGTTTCTTTTACTGGAATCAGATGGGAAACTTTGGTTAGTCTATCAACTACCATGAAGATGGAGTTGTAATGTGATTGCACTGAAGGTAATCCAGTAATAAAATCCATACTGATGCATTCCCACTTCATCTGGGGGATGTCTAATGGATGTAACTTCCCAGGCATTTTACTCTCTCGGCTTTGACTTTCTGACAGGTCAGACATTGATGTACATGATCAAGCACATCCTTTTTTAGACCAGGCCAAAAGAAGCTTTTCATCACAGACTTATAGGTTTTGATGAAACCTGGATGTTCTACAATAAGGCTATCATGGGCTTCATTCAGAATTTGACCCTTAGTTCCCTCATCATTGGGAATGCATAGCCTGCGATTATAATACATAATTCCATCATCTAGGCTGTACCCTTGAACTCGATTCAAATCCTGTGGAGTTTTGCTTTCCTGCAGCATAAGTAGGGTAGCAATAGGGCCAAAGAATCTATCCTGCATGATCTTCTCTCTTGCTTCAATAATCAAAGGATTTGACACTACAGTAATTGCAAGAAGCAAGGAGGCTGAGGGCATCTGCTACCACATTTTCTTTGCCTGGGCGGTACTTGATTTCAAAATCAAATTCCTGCAGGGTCTGCATCCACCTTCTTTGGTGCATGTTGAGATCCTTCTAAGTGAAGATCCACTTTAAGCTCTGATGATCTGTCATCAAAGTGAATCTTTGACCCACTAGGTAATGTCTCCACAACTTTAGGGCATATACTAGTTCCAGGTCGTGGACAGCATAATTCCTCTCATGCGTTCTAATTTTTTGGGATTCATAGGCCACTACATGACGTTCTTGCATGAGTGCACCTCCTAGGGCAAAACTCCTAGGGAAAAACCACTGGCATCAGTTACTACCTCAAAGGGTAGAGAGAAATCTCGCAGCTTCAGAACGGGATTGGTTACCAAGGCGGCGGTCTTCAGCTTATCAAAAGCACTCTGGCACGTGGCAAACCATTGAAACGGGATATTCTTCTTGAGAAGATTAGTCAAGGGGGGGAAGCTATGAGAGCATACTTTGGTATAAAAATTCTATACCAACTAGTCAATCCCAAGAATCCTCTGACTTCTTTCACTGTCTTTGGTTCAGGCCAATGACTACTTGAACTTTCGTGGAGTCTGGAGAAATTCCATCTTTGGAAACTAGAAAGCCCAAGTATTCAACATGGTCGGCAGAGAAAGTGCATTTGCTATTTTTTGCAAAGAGTTGGTGATTCTTTAGAATCTCAAGAACTTTTCTGACATGACCTTCATGGTCAGCTGCATTCTTTGAGTAAATCAGAATATCATCAAAGAAAACAAGCAAAATCATTCAAGTATTCTCTGAGAATGTCTTGCATTAAGCGATTGAATGTAGCTGGGGCATTTGTCAATCCAAATGCCATGACAGTGAATTCATAATGCCCATACAGAGTATTGATGGCTGTCTTCGGGATATCTTGCTCATTAAACCTGATCTGATAATACCCTAATTTGAGATCTATCTTTGTGAAGATGTGGGCTCCACTTAGCCTATCAAGAAGCTCATAAATTCTGGGGATAGGATACTTATTCTTACTTGTCAGCTGATTGAGACCTCCGTAGTCCACATAGAGTCTTAGCGTTCTATCTTTCTTTTTCTGAAAGAGAACTGGCGTACCCCAAGGTGAAACACTGGGTCTTACAAACCCTTGTTCTAACAGCTATCTGAGCTATTGCTTGAGTTTGATGGCTTTAGGAACTGGCATTTTATACGTGCGCAAGGCTACTGGCTGAGCTCTGGGGGTCAATTCTATGACATGATCTACTTCCCGAATTGGGGGCATCTCTGTTAATTCTGCTGAGAATAAATCATCATATTCACTTAACGATTCAGGTTCTTTAGCTTTTAACTTTGAGTCTACCGGATTCATTTTGACAAGATAAATGCACTGCTTCTTTCTAAGTCCTTTTAGTAACTTAGAAGCTTTTACTAACTGCAGACTAGGGAATCTTGAAATTCCGGTTCCTTGAACTTTATTTCCGTGAAGGTCATGGAAGGAGATGGTTCCATTATGACAGTGAATGTCAGCTTGATTTTTGTGGAGCCAATCCATTCCAAGGATCCCGTCAAAAACTCCCAAAGTTATAACTCTGAACTGAGTGTCAGTTAAATTTCCATCTAGATTGAATTGAATACAATCTGTCTCAAGGTGAGTGAAAAGAATCTTCCCACTTGCCAATTCAACTTGCATAGGTTTCCCTGATTTCTGATCTAAGACTAGCTTACGCAAGCATCCAGGGAAAATGAAAGAATGCGTACTGCCTGAATCAATCAAAAGCTTAAAAGGCTTACCCTGATACTCAATTGGAGTATGAATGACGGAGAATTGGCGATTTGGCCCTTGGTTTTCAATTGCAACATAAATCTGTCCTCTTTCCTCTTCCACTACTTCTGCAATTGTGACTGCTCTGGCTGCTGCAGTCACTACTTCTGCAATTGTGACTACTCTAGCTGCTGCAGTTTGAGGTGGAACTCTTTCTCTTTGGTTGCCCCAGTTATGGGAAGGAGTTCCAAGGCTACTCTGGTGGACAGAGGCAGATGGCTGAGCTGGAGTCCTCCTGGGATTTCCCTGATTTGGGCGAGATGGACCTTGATTTGACTGATAGGAAGGGGTTGGTCTTTGCACTCTCGGTCCTTGACTCCCTCTCCCCTTGACATGGCAGGAGGCAGTCTTTCAGCTCGTGACCAAAACCCTAGCATCCAAAACACCGGTTCTCAATTCTGAGCTCATCCCTCTGAATCCTTGAAATAGGTGGGGCTCCTGAGAAATTGTTCTAGGGGAAGGGTCTTCCTTCACTTCTGAATCTTCTCGCATCCTGATTCTGAATTGGGCCTTGCTACCTCTTAGGGGGAGGAAAGTTTGAAGTACTTCCCGGGGTTTGGAATCTTTTAAAATTAGAGGGTGCAGGCTTTGGCAGGACCTTAACAACAAAGGCTTTGGCAAAGTCCTTGGCCATTCTTACTGCTTCGGCCATTGAGATAGGTTTGGCATTCTTTAACACCTAACAGTCAATCTATGAGTGAACGTCCGTACCTTAATAATCATGAAAATAATTTGGATTTTTTTTGCAAAACATCATTTATTATCAACATAGAGCATCACAGCTCCCCAAAATCAGTGTCTCAATTGTATATGCATAAAAAAGTAAAATTGCGAAGGAGACATGCCATGGTACACACGATTCCTTACAGAAAGAGGTGCTGTAATTCTATCTCTAGGGATAAAGCGGCTAAGAAGCCTAAAAACTAGGCGTGAAGTTCTGAAGTTCCTGGGTGAATGATCAAAGAGTTGCACATGCTGAATAAGCCCTAGCCTTATCAAAATCATGGCTAAGGAAATATTCTACCTGGGCCTCTGACGGTGACTGGTACTGACATTAATACATCGTCCTTCACAGAACCACATATACAACATCGCTCAAGAGGATCAGGAAAGTAAAGACTCTCAAAATGACGTGCGAGTCTCACTCTGCTTACTCGGGTTGCAGAGTTGATGAGGTGCTCAAATGCAAAGGCTATCATATCCTGACTCTGGGAGAGTTCAGGAATGCCAGATAGGTTCGGGGTATCCATCTATAAATTTCCAATTCAATTTATGAGTTTTCAATTTTTGTTCATTCAAAAAAATATAAACAAGTGAAAACATTATTTCCCAGATTTACTTTAAAAATTTAAGCAATTTCAATTGCTGTTACGTAAATTTACAACAATGCTTTGATACCAAACTGTGAGACCCCATTGCCCCCTCTGCGCACCGGCGGATTCGCGGATGGCAGCGAAAGTGGCTTCCTCTTGCGCGGGGGCAGGGTTTCTCACTCAAGGCCTCGCCCTTGAATGTCCGAGCACGAGACTAAGCTCGTGGTCATTCCAAAAACCAAAATCGGGAAAATTTCCATGCCCAAAAAGTAGGGACGATTCTAGCATTTTGAATTACTTAACGAATCTTTCTAACGAGGTCAAGATATTGAATTAACCTTCATCTGATTAAACCAGATAGAAGGGAAACTATTACAGACTTAACTTGAAGGAATCAACGCTTTTTTTCTTATTGAATCAGGCACAGCCGTTGATCTATTCATTAGAGAAGTCTTCAGGTTACTATTTAACTATTCGAGTTCTAAACGTATTCCTATTTATCAATTTTATTATTAAAACTCTACAGATTCCAGCCTACGGCCCATGGGTTAGCCACCACCCAACCACTGGAATTGGTAGAACCAAACAAGTACTCACCCACCCATAATTGAATGCCTTTCATAACTTTTGCTTTAGAATACAGATACTCACACACTCCTCTTTAAACTTTAATTTATAAAACAATCCATCGTCAAACATGGTTACAGATTTCATAACTCAAAATTTCCATTCAATCCTTGTTTCTCACAAAACAGTATCACTCTGGACTCTCCGTTGAGACCAGCAGGTCAACAATGAGATCCAGTAAACAGATTACAATAAGTTTCTTGTCATCATACATATATATCTTCCATGACATACGAATGGGTGTCCTCAGCACCGCGAGCCCGTGCATCGCTTGGTCAGAACCCTCCAGGATCCTCCTTAGGTGTCCTGGCACTTCACTCAGGGGGACCGCTTCATCGGCCCTCGTCCATCGTACTGGAAGCGCACCATTTTAACCATACCGAGGCTCGTCAAGATCTGGGCAGGCTTTCGCATGAGCTGTCCTTTGAACACTCCCCGCCACAGCTGTTACAACCGAACATCCCTTAGAAAAACACATATACCAACCAAATGCTCCCTCTAGCATTCTCGCGTAAGACAGTCCTTTAAGAAAACAGGGTTTCTATGCAAGTTTTCAGTTTTGAATATAATGAGTATATCTTAATTCCGTATCCCAAGACTTCTAGATCACAGGTTTGGATTCCCAAGCAGAATTCCTCAAACTCTGAATTCTTGATCCTCAGATCCAAATCAAAGGTCTCAACTTAGTTTAAGATTCGGTGGGTGATTTGAGTGTAGATTACTGAACTCGTCACATCGTCATTTCTTGAAACTGACGAAGGAGTTACATCTTGGTCATAGTCTGATTCAGGGTTTGAGTCTGGAAAGGTTATCCTGAACTATCTTTCTCGAAGGTAATAATTCAATTACTACTTTACTGAATTCAAAACTAAACACGAATTCCTATTCAGAGGAATAAATTAGTCATTTATCTAAATTCCCACTTCAATAGTTTTTCTGAATTTTCTCATTATCATCCTATAGAATATGAAACGATATTTTTTTTTTTGCACAGAGTATTTACTTAATTCATTTACCCATATTCATGGGATTTAAACAAGGATTAAAGAGAACTCTTATTTTGATATAAAAATTTATGTATGCATCTATTTATGCATAAAAATCCATTTTGATGAAAGTAACACTTTCATAATTAAAAAAAATTCTTTTATGCATCATTTTATGCATAAAAATCAATAATGATGAAAGTAACACTTTTATAAGCAAAAAAATATTCTTTTATGCATCTATTTATGCATAAAAATCAATATTGATGAAAGTAACTGTTGGAATTAGGGTTGCAGGAAATCACACAAAGCTTGGAGAGGAAGAAGCAAGAATGCACACAACACAAAGTGTATTAGATTGTGTCAATGTACAAAAGATAAGTTAGCCCTAGAATGATGGGCGTATATACAAGCCGGGGGAAAAAACCTCCTAAAGAGGGAAAAAGTGCCCCGGGGCGGTCCTAAGTGTGTTCACACACATCACTGCCTATGTATATGGCAACAAATCTCCCCTGGGACCGAGTGATGGTGTGAACGAGAGCTGGCACTCATGTATAGGGGAGTGCCATGCCCGAAGTAGATCAATCCACAAAGGGGAGCAAGCCCAAAGCTTTGCGGAAAGCTTCAAACTTCTCACGAGGAAGTGCCTTTGTGAAAAGATCGGCGAGGTTGTCCTGTGTTGGCACATAGGCCAAGCTGATCTCTCCTGCAGTCTCTCCCTGACATAGTGATAATGCACCTCAATGTGCTTTGTGCGAGCATGAAAAACTGGGTTTCTCGCAACTGCCAATGCGCTCTGACTGTCAGTGTAGATAGAGGTGGCTGTCCAACACCCAAATCAGCCATAAGCCGTCTGAGCCACACACACTCAACCGTAGCTGTGAATGCTGCCCTGTACCTCAGCTTCACAACTAGAAGTGGCCACAGTAGGTTGCTTCTTGCTCAACCAAGATATGCATGAGCTACCGAGCATGAAACAAAAACCACTTGTGGACACTCTTGTGTCATAGCAACCAGCCCAATCTGAGTCCGAAAAAACATGTAAATCTGGCGGCAACGATATGGTGCCACTCAAGTAGCGAAAGATGCGTTTAACTGCCTTCCAATGCTGAGACCCTGGGCTATGCATAAACCTGCTCACCTGTGAGATTGCAAACTGAATGTCTGGCCTCGTAATGCATACATAAATGAGGCCTGATAGAGTGTGACATCAAAGTGATCTCCAGCATCATGAAGACTCAACTTCAAACCTGTCTCCATTGGAGTAGCAATAGGCTTGCAGTCTTCAAGGCCAAATCTCTGCAACAATGTCTCAATATACTTTGTCTGACACAAAGCAATACCTCCATCACACTGCTTAAATTGTATCCCCAAATAATGATGCAAATGCCCCAAATCTGACATCTCAAAAGAGGCATTCAAATCAGCCTTAAAATCAGCAATATGACTCTCATTTGGTCCTGTGAGCAGCATGTCATCGACATAGAGAGCAATGATTAGATGTACATCATCCACACGTTTAACATACAAAGTGCTTTCTGTTGGACTATTCTGAAAACCATGTGCAGTTAAATATGCATGTATCTTTTCATACCAAGCTCGTGGAGCTTGCTTTAAACCATATAAAGCCTTTTTCAACCTGCACACTTTGTTTTCCTGCTTTCTTTGAACAAAACCACGAGGCTGCAATACATACACCTCCTCATGCAAATCTCCATTCAAGAATGCAGTCTTTATGTCCAACTGATGTACATTCCAACCATTATGAGCTGCCAATGCACAAATGCTACGAATGGTAGTCATACGACAAGTGGGAGCAAAGGTCTCATCAAAATCAATGCCCTTTTCTTGAGCATAACCCTTTGCAAACAAGCCTAGCCTTATAGCGATCAACACAGCCATCTGGCTTTCGTTTCAACTTAAAAACCCACTTACATCCACCAATGGCCTTTTTACCAATAGGCAAATCACACAAAGACCATGTACCATTCTTCATTATAGCATCATATTCACTTTGCATTGCAGACCAATTTTCTGATTTTTGTGCCTCATCAAATGAAAGAGGTTCTTCCTCTTCACACATACTAGACACAGCCAAAGCATAACAATGCATAAGAGGCATGCTGAGAACCTAAACGAGTACGACTAGACATAGGTGCATCAATTTTACTATCACGCAAGGTTTGCACCAGCCATTTAGGCATACCTCTAGCTCCTCATTTTCAGCCCTATCCTCATAAATTATATCCTGTAAATCTACATCAGAAATAGGTTGATCTATGATGTCGTTTGAAATCTGCATAGGCTAAATATTTGCCTTATTAGGACTTACATTTGAATTCCCACCTGTAAATAGAGGCAACAACGTATCAAATACATCCCGTGAGCTCACACCTGTCTCTTTGGTACATGATAACAAAGGTTGCACAGCATCTTCCACAAAAACAACATCTCGACTAATCAAGATACGCTTTGACTGCGGATGATACAATCTGTAACCCTTGCTCTCAGCACTGTAACCAACAAAAATGCATTTGACAGCCTTATCATCCAATTTTCTGCGTTGTTGCATATGCACTAAAGCATAGGCCAAGCAACCAAAGACACGCAAGTGACCAATAGAAGGTTTCCTGCCATGCCAAGCTTCATATGGAGTAATAGACTGCAAGGCCTTAGTGGGACACCTGTTGAGTACATATGCAGCACACATGACAGCCTCAAGCCAAAATGCATGTGGCAAAGCTTGGCTCTTGACCATACATCGTGCCATCTCCATAAGTGACCTGTTTTTTCTCTCAGCAACACCATTTTGCTGAGGGGTATACGGCACTGCACATTGGTGTTTTATCCCACGATTAGCCAGAAATGCATCAAACTCTTTAGACATGTACTCCCCCCCTCGATCAGAACGGAGGGTGCCCACAGTACAATTGGATACATTTTCAACCATAAGAAAAAACTGTTTGAAGCACAAAAACACTTCGGACTTTGCCTTCAGTGGATATACCCATGCATGCCTTGAGTAATCATCAATGAAAGTCATGAAGTACAAGTGTTTACCAAATGACGGAGTTTGCATAGGCCCACATACATCACTATGTACAAGTTGCAATTTGCGAGTGGCCCGCACAGAACCATCCTTTGGAAACGCAGAACGCTGCATTTTGCCCAAAATACAGCCTTCACAAACATGTTTCAATGGTGCCTCAAGAGAGGGCAATGAAGCAACCATATCAAATTTCTACAAACGCAGCAAACTAGCAAAGTTCAGATGACCAAAACGAGCATGCCATAGTTTTGCATCTGAAACTGCCTTTTCATCAGAAATTGCATTTGCTGAATCTTCCACACACTTGTCATAAGAATTGAGCCTATACAGCCCACGAAACAAGGTGCCAGATGCAATAATCGTATCACCAGAAGTCAAATCATGAACAGTACATCTGTCATCCACAAATTTGACTACAAATCCAAGTCTAGCAAGCGCAGAGACAGATAGTAGATTCTTCTTTATCCCTGGCACATACAAAGCATCTGAAAGTGTGACAGCGCTGCCAGATGCAATAATCATATCACCAGAAGTCAAATCATGAACAGTATATCTGTCATCCACAAATTTGACTACAAATCCAAGTCTAGCAAGCGCAGAGACAGACAATAGATTCTTCTTTATCCCTGGCACATACAAAGCATCTGAAAGTGTGAAAGCGTTACCATTTGCAGCAGTAAGCATAATTTTACCAACGGGTAAGAAGCATTATTGGCACATGTGACAGTATTCCCATTAGTAGAGACAGCCTCAAGACAAGTGAACATATCACGATGTGAGGTAATGTGCTTTGTAGCACCACTGTCAAAATACCATACATTAGAGTCAACAGAAATTGCCAAACATGCATCATGTACAGATGGGTCATACTGGCAATACACGCTAAACGCCCATTCTGTATCCTGCACAACATTTGCAGAATCTGCATTTGTAGAAGCATCCGCTAGTGTGGCTGCATTTGACTCTTTCTTCTTTGCCTCTTTAGCCTTTAGCTTAGGACAATTCTTAATGACATGATCATTTGCCTTACAATAGCTGCACCTAGTCTTTTTCTTGCCTTTATCAAGAGCCTTCTCAGACTTATTGTTGCTACCTGTGGAAGGTGAAGAAGTTGCAGACCTACTAATAGGAGAAGAAACAGTGGAAGGGGCTACCTTATCACTTCTTCTGGGCAGCAATAAATGCTTGATCAACTGCACGCTGCCTGGCCCTATTTTTCCTGGACTGCGCTTCTTGCAAGAGCTTGTTTGAAAAGATGCAGGGGGGAAGAGAGCTTGAGCTCTTGCAAGCACACACACACACTCACAAAACCTAATAGAGAACACACAAGGTGAGAGGCTGAAAATCTTCTTCTTCTCTACTCAACACTCAACACACCATATACAAGAATAAGAGTACACAATAATATGAAAGGTACTCAACCAATACATACACGGGTTCTCTATAGTGTGAACCCGACTAAATGAGCTGGCGCTATAACTATGCCAGTCTCTAGAATGGCTGTCACACAGCCTGTCATCCCACTGGCCGCATATCACCCAAGATCTCACCAACCATGCCAGTGGTGTAAGTGCGGGGCCTATCCCCCAGGCGGGTCATCAGTGTCCACCGCCTCACTAGAGCTCGATATCTCAACACTCCCCCTCGAGCTCAACTCCATCTCATGCACACCAAGCGAAGCTCTGAATCTGCGGAGCTTCTCTGTACCCAATGCTTTGGTGAAAATGTCAGCTACCTGATCCTCTGTGCTGACATAAACAAGGTCAAGATCTCCTGCCAAGACCTTCTCTCTGACGAAGTGGTAGTGGACCTCTATGTGCTTCGTACGAGCATGAAAGACTGGGTTCCTGGCCAACTGTATACTGCTAATGTTGTCACAGAAAATGACAACTTGTCTATCCACTGATAGACCCAAGTCTGCAAGTAGCTTTCTCAACCAAGCTACCTCACATGCTGCCATAGCAGCTCCTCTGTACTCGGCCTCTGTACTCGATAGAGCAACCGTAGGCTGCTTCTTGCTGCTCCAAGTCACAGCAGCACTCCCCAAAGAAAACATGAATCCACTGGTAGATCTTCTATCTGAGATACTACCAGCCCAATCAGCATCTGTGTACCCATGTACACATATCTCTGTCCCAGTCTCATAGAATAGTCCACAATGCAAAGTAGACCTCACATACCTCAGTATGCGTCTGACTGCATCCAAATGCGGTTTCCGTGGAACCTGCATAAACTGACTCACCAACCCAACAGCATAGCTCAAATCTGGTCTGGTGATCGTCATGTAGATCAAACTTCCTACTATGCTCCTATACATAGTAGGATCCTCCAAGATCTCTCCTGAATCTGCACTCAACTTGCCATTCTGATCCAATGGCACAGAAATAGGCTTACAGCCTGTCATACCATACTTGGACAACATGTCCAAGCCATACTGTCTCTGCAGTAATCCAATACCATGTGGTGACCTAATCACCTCAATGCCCAAGAAATATCTGAGCTCCCCCAGATCCTTCATCTCGAACTTCTGTCTAAGCAAGATCTTTACATCAAGGATCTCTGCATCATGGTCCCCCGTAATGATCAAGTCATCTACATAGATGACAACAAGCACAACTCCTCTATCACCATGTCTCACATACAATGAAAAATCTGCATTGGCTACATGAAAGCCAATAGTGACAAGATATTCAGAAATCTTGTCAGACCATGCTCTTGGTGCTTGCTTTAAGCCATACAAGGCTTTCTTCAACCTGCAAACATGCTCGGGGTGACCCACATCCTCATATCCAGGTGGCTGCAACATATACACCTCTTCTTGCAAATCCCCATGCAAGAATGCATTCTTTACATCCATCTGATGTAAAGACCATTGTTTTGACGCAGCCACTGCTATCACAACTCTCACCGTTGCCATCTTGGCAACTGGGCTGAAAGTTTCCTCATAATCAATCCCATATGTCTGCGCATATCCTTTGGCTACCAATCTAGCCTTGTACCTGTTTATGCTCCCATCACTGTTATGTTTAACTTTGTACACCCACTTGCATCCAATGGCTTTCTTGCCTTCTGGCAATTGCACTAAATCCCAAGTTTCATTTCCATATAGTGCATCCATCTCCTCATCCATAGCTTTCTCCCAATGCACATTTCCAACAGCCTCATCAATGCATGTGGGCTCAACAACCTGCACAACCTTTGCCATATATGCATAGTGATGTGCCACATAACCATCATATGTAAATCTCTGCACAGGGTTCTTCACTCTCCCTGATCTTCGCAGCTTTTCATTCATGGCTTCCATAGCCTTCTTTACACCAGGTGTTCTCATAGCTGGGATCCCAAGCTCCTCATCAAGGCTCATATCCGAGCCACTAGACTCTCCATCAACATGAGAATGACCTGCAGAAATGTCAGGCATACCAAGGGGCTCAACCACTTTCTCTTTTCCTTTACGTGATGTACTAATCACATTTGCAGGGCTGGTATTATGACGCAGCCTGCCACTCCATGGTCTATCAACAGACCCACTAGATGAGGACTCTCCTGGTCCACTCAAAGACTGTGATTGCTGACCTGCATTTTGTGCAACCACACTTCCACTCACATCAGCCCCAACAGCTTCTTTTTCAGCAGCATACCAGCTGCTCATCTCATCAAACACAACATCCCTGTTTACCCTCAACTCACGTGTAGCAGGGTTATAACACCTGTATCCCTTTTGCTCAAGGGAATATCCAATAAACACACATTTTTCAGCTTTCGGATCCAGCTTAGTTCTCAGCTCATCTGGCACATGCACATATGCAATGCATCCAAAGACTTTCAGATGAGACAAATCTGGTTTTCTGCCAGTAAACCTCTCCTCTGGAGTTACATCATGTATGGCTGCAGTTGGAGTCCTGTTCATGATGTATACTGCTGTAGAAACAGCCTCAGCCCAATAGCAATGTGGCATTTTCTTCTCTTCCATCAATGCTCGCGCAATCTCAGCAATGTGCCTGTTTTTCCGCTCAGCAACTCCATTTTGCTGCGGAGTGTATCTGCATGTATACTGTCTCCGAATACCATTCTTCTTCAAATATTCAGAGAACTCATTGGAGAAGTACTCTCCCCCTCCATCTGACCTTAGGCACTTTACATATTTTCCTGTTTGCTTTTCAACCAAAAATCTGAAATTCTGGAAGTGAGTGAACACCTCACTCTTCTCCTTCATGAAATATACCCACACTTTCCTTGTGTGGTCATCAATGAAAGTGACATAGTACCTGCAGCCTCCCATAGACACGGTCTTCGTAGGACCCCATACATCTGAATGCACAACATCTAGTGCATTTCTGCTCACATATCTGTTACGTGGAAACACATGTTTTGTTTGCTTCCCAAATTGGCATGCTTCACAGATTTTATGCATACCTTCCACTTTAAATTTTGGCAGCCCTGTCACAATTCCTTTTGTCTGCATAGACTTCAATCTCTGCACATTCACATGACCAATCCTTTTATGCCATATGTCTGTGTCTGCAACAACTCCTGAACCATTTGCAAACACACACACACACATTCAAATAAGTGCCCATAAGTCCATGGTGCCATGATAATCTACTCCAATGCTAATGTAAGCTCTAATTCTTATGCTGGCTATGCTCTATGGAGAAGTGATGCTCTAAATGAAATGATGGGTTTACCTTATATGCATCACGCTTGAATCTTAGTGTTTCTTCTTTCTTGGTGTTTTCTTGTGGGCTATGGGTTGTAGGCTGTCCCCACCAACAGGCAGTTCTAAAAGGGATCTAAAAGGGATGTGTGGACTGGTGTTTTAGAGCCAAGAGGGGATCTTAAGGTGAGAGATAGTAGCAAACAAGGTTTGCAGAGTGGAATCCCTATAGTACAAGTTTTGCATTTGGTGGGAGAGTGGAAGGAAAGAGATTGGGACTAGCAGTGTTGCCTTGTTCCAAAAATCCAAACTGGTCAAAGTGACCTATTCCAGCCCTATTTTCTCAATGTTGGAAGAGAAAATACAAGATTTTGTGTGGAGTATGTCCTTATGTTGTACGTGAAGCATACCAGATATCATGAGATTTTAACACTAGGAGACAAGTGTTTGCAAGTGTGAAGTACCTAGGAGATTTTAACACTAGGAGACAAGTGTTTGCAAGTGTGAAGTACCTATCTAATAGCTACTAGTTTGCAATCAGGACTGGAGGGACTTACAGGTTGTCAGGGGCCTTCCCCTTTGAATTTGGGCATGAAACATGATATGTGGGTTTTATACAAGTCAAGGAACAAATCTACAAAGTTTTAACTTTTGGGGGTCTACTAAGGAGGTGCAACAGAAGGGTTAGTGTCTGGTACAAAGCATCTCCAGAGCTGCCAGCCATCTCATAGGGCTGATCTGAAGGAGATTGGTGTACAGCTGGATCAAAGGAAGAGGATTTATCCCATCAAGCTTGGTAGTTTTTGGATAAGTGGAAGTGGTTCTACGTTGACATGCTCCAATTAGGGTGGACATGATGCTAGATGTCAACCTAAAGGCCAGTGCAAGACACAAATGAACCAATAAACAAGCCTCGACTATTCCTCCATGACCCAAGGCATCTCCGTAGACCTTTGGTTAACCTTTTTGGGAGATAATTATCTATTGTCCAACCTATAGAGAGAGAACAACAATAACCCAGCCCTAGAGAGAGAGAAATCAGCCACTATTATCCAACCCTCTCAATCTGATGTCTAGCCCTCTTTACTTGTCATCTAGCCCTCTTTACTTGTCATCTAGCCCTCTGTACCTGCCGTCCAGCCCTAGACATAGAAGACAGTGGGTATAGAGAGAAAACACAACCAGTCTAGCGCTGTAGAGAGAAAGGTAATAGCCCGAGCAGCTCTGTAGAGAGAGATATAACAACCCGACAAGCCTGAATCTTCGTATTTCTTCCTATCTCTTTCTTGGTGTTTTCTTGTGGGCTGTGTGGTGATGTAGGTTGTTGTTACATGATGTTGAAGCTCTGATAGTCTTTTTTCAGCCTTAAACACCATCTAGGAACATGTTAATGCCAAACGCATGCAGAAGAGAGAGAAGAGAGAGAGAGGGAGATAGCTAAGTATTCAGTATATTCATAATATGTACAAAAAGGTACAAGCGTTCTACAGCCACCATAGGAGGCCGCCTTCTTGAAAAAGTAGAAAACCCTAGTCTAATCCTAGTTCGATGACTCAGCCCAAGAAAGGACTAAATGACTAAAACAATGAGCATTTTTTACCTTTTATAGGCTAGAAATGACATAATGAACTGGTTAGCCCCAGCTCATGGAAAACCATCAAAAACATGCCAGCAGTAGTGGACTAGTCATACTCTTGTATATGCTACTGCTGAAAAGCACACCATGTCCACCACCAATCGAATCCCATGCCACAATAGCAACCCATGCTCCAAAACTCTTGTTATGATCTGTCTTTATCCTGTTGCCTCTTCAGGATTAGCCAGTACATGTCTTGCACATGATATCTTGATATCCCCCTCTACTAAACTTGATGACGAGATCCCAATCTATATTTTTGGATGACTGTCATCCCCCTCTACTAAACTTGATGACGAGATCCCAATCTATATTTTTGGATGACGAGATCCCAATCTATATTTTTGGATGACTGTCATCATCCCCCATGGTCTACTTATAGAGTCCCCCGGTCATCCTTCCTTCTCTGGCAACCTTTTCACTACTGAACACCCAACCGGGTCTCCAAAATCCACTCTAACTATGATGAATATATATTGATCTATTCCATCTAGTCCCCATTCCATACATGCCCTGTCCCCCTGAACACTATCTCTAACTCTGATGAAGATCTATGCATGTGTTCCATCCAATCCCCATTCCATTCCTACCTTGTTCTTAAACACCCTCTTCTTTCTTGAGAAATGCATCTAGCACTCTTACTCCAATCCTTGGAGGATCAACCTCCTTTAGAACCATTGCCTGAAAGCCTTTCCTAGTGTGCCCCAAACTCACAAGACTACCATCCCCTTGGGCTTTGTGGAACACCACCAACCAACCTCCTGGGAATTCTTCCCTATCTTGTGTTCCTTGCCTTGGGCCTTATACTTATGCACTTTCCTATGCCTTGGACTTATGCCCAAGGAACTTTCATGTGCCTTGGGCCTTGTGCTTGTGCACTTTCATGTGACTTGGACGACCTGTGCACCTTCATCTGGGATTGAAACAATGTTTAGCCTTGTTGAGCTTGATGCTCCAATACTAGTGTTATATGTGGAAGCTCTGATAGTCTTCTTTCATCCCTAAACACCATCTAGGAACATGCTGATGTAAAACGCATATAGAAGAGAGAAAAGAGAGAGAGAGAGAGAGAGAGAGCTGAGTATTCAGTATATTCATAATGTATGTAAGATTCCTCCCCAGTCCCTCAAGATGTCCAGTTTCTCCCCTTGTAATCAATCCCCTTTTCAGAATAATAACAGATCTTGTTTCTATCTATTTTGGCCTGGAGAGAGAAAATGTCTAGAGGGGAAGGTAATTCAAAATTGAGATATTTTTGGATATAAAAATCCTCCTAGTGTCTAAAATGATTTTCCCTGAAACAGAAATTAAAAAAGAACTTTCCAATGTGCAATTGGAATTAATTAAAAATAGGTATAAAGGACCTTAGCCTAAGGTCCAGTTTTTTTAAAAAATTTGAATTATGCTCCAATTAAGGTTCCTCTATGTGGACTACAGAGGTCTCAATCAGCTGATAGTTAAGAATAAATATCCTATCCCCAGAATTGATGAACTTCTAGACGGGCTAAGTGGAGCCCAGATCTTCACAAAGATATATCTCAAATCAAGGTATTACCAGATCAGGATTAATGAGCAAGGTATCCCGAACACGGCCATCAATACTCGGTATGGGCATTATGAATTCATTGTCATGCCGTTTGGATTGACAAATGCTCCAGCTACATTCAATCGCTTAATGCAGGACATTCTCAGAGAATACTTGGATGATTTTGTTCTTGTTTTCTTTGATGATATTCTGATTTACTCAAAGAATGCAGCTGACCATGAAGCCCATGTTAGAAAAGTTCTTGAGATTCTAAGGAAGCACCAACTCTTTGCCAAAAAGAGCAAATGCACTTTCTCTGCCAACCACACGTTGAATACTTGGGCTTTCTGGTATATCCAAAGATGGAATTTATGCAGATTCCGCTAAAGTCCAAGCAGTCATAGATTGGCCTGAACCTACGACAGTGAAAGAAGTTAGAGGATTCTTGGGATTGACTCGTTGGTATAGAATTTTTATACCAAACTATGCTCTCATAGCTTCTTCCCTGACTAATCTTTTCAAGAAGAATATCCCGTTTCAATGGTCTGTTAGGTGCCATAGTGCTTTTGATAAGCTGAAGACCACCTTGGTAACCAATCCCATTCTGAAGCTGCCAGATTTCTCTCTACCCTTTGAGGTAGTAAATAATTGATGCCAGTGGTTTTGCCCTGGGAGATGCACTTATGCAGGAAGGTCATGCAGTGGCCTATGAATCCCGAAAACTCAAAACGCATGAGAGGAATTATGTTGTCCACGACCTGGAACTACTTTCAGTAGTATATGCTCCTAAAGCTGTGGTGGAGACATTACCTACTGAGATTCACTTTGATGACAGATCATCAGAGCTTAAAGTGGATCTTCACCACTCAGAAGGATCTCCAACATGCGCCAAAGAAGGTGGATGCAAACCCTGCAAGAATTTGATTTTGAAATCAAGTACCACACCCAAGAAAAGAAAATATGGTAGCAGATGCCCTCAGCACACAGAAAAGCCTCCTTGCTTGCAATTACAGTCGTATCAAATCCTTTGATTATTGAAGCAAGAGAGAAGATCATGCAGGATAGATTCTTTGGACCTATTGCTACCCTACTTATGCAAGAAAGCAAAACTCCACAGGAGTTGAACAGAGTTCAAGGGTACATCCTGGATGGTGGCATTATGTATTATAATTGCAGTCTATGCATTCCCAATGATGAGGGAACCAAGGGTCAAATTCTGAATGAAGCTCATGACATCCAGGTTTCATCAAAACCTACATGTCTGTAAAGAAAAGCTTCTTTTGGCCTGGTCTGAAAACGGATGTACTGAATCATGTACATCAGTGTCTTACATGCCAGAAAGTCAAAGCTGAAAGAGTAAAAATGCCTGGGAAGTTACGTCCATTGGCGGATGAAGTGGGAATGTATCAGTATGGATTTTATTACTGGATCACCTTCAGTGCAATCAGGTTACAACTCCATCTTCGTGGTAGTTGATAGACTAACCAAAGTTACCCATCTGATCCCAGTAGCTGCAGTGGATGTGGCCAGAGTGTTCCTCAAGGAAATCTTCATATTGCATGGCCTACCCAGGAGAATAGTAAGTGATCGAGATCCCAAGTTTACTTCAAGGTTCTGGACTGCATTTTTCGAAGCCATGGGATCTTTTTTGGATCTCAGCACAGCTTATCACCCTAAGACCGATGGTCAAACTGAAAGGGTAAACCAAGTAATCGAAGATATACTTCAGGTCATGCTATGGCAGAGAACCCAAGAAGTGGCTACGCTATCTGCACCTAGTCGAGTTTGCCTACAATGCTTCTTATCACAGAAGTAGTGGGAGGATGAGCCCTTTCAAAGCTTTGTATGGACAAGATTGCTTAACTCCATTAACTTGGTCCGACCCATTGATTAGGGTCGAGATGTCCAGACAGATGCTTGACGACATGGAGCAGCAGATGCAGGCAATTCATAAAGATATAAAAGCTGCCCAAGATAGACAGAAGCAGTATGCAGATAAGAAGAGGACAGATAGAGAATTAAAAGAAGCAGATATGGTCTTCATTATTCGAGTACGCCCAAAAAGAAGTTCTTTATCTCTTGGGAAGTACAAGAAGTTATCCCCCAGATATTGTGGGCCATATCTGATTACTAAGAAAGTAGGTGACTTAGCCTACGAGCTTCTTCTGCCTCCTCATCTCAAAGTTCATAATGTATTTCACGTAAGCCTTCTAAAGAAATATGTGCCAAGCCGCCCAAATCATGTGCTTGATGATGAAATCCTAACCTCTTCAACACCCAAGGGCAGATGGAACTCCAACCTAAAGAAATTCTTGATATTCGAGAAAAGATTCTCACGAACAGAATTTTGAGAGAATTATTGGTGAAATGGAAGTTCTATCCTTTTGAAGATGCCACCTGGGAGAAAGAAGCCGAACTGTTTGTTGCAGGATTATCCCCAGTTTGCGAGATGAGGACATCTCGCGTTTTTTAAGTGGGAGAGAATGTAAGATTCCTCCCCAACCTCTCAAGATGTCCAGCATCTTTTCCTATAATCAAATCCCTCTTCCAAAATATAAAAGATCTTGTTTCTACTTGGCCTAGAGAGAGAAAATATTCTAGAGAGAGAATATTCAAATTTTAAATATTTTTGGATGGAAAAATTTCTCATCTTATTAAAATAAGTTCCCCTGAAATAGAAGTTCAGAAATATTTCCAGAAGGTGCATTAGAAATTAAGTATAATCTGTTCAAGAGAATCTGTTCAAGAGGCCTTATCCTAGGGGTCCAGATTTTTAAAAAATTTTAAATTAAGGTTCCTATGGACCAATAACATTTATCCAAATGTAAGGAGGAGATAAATAAAAGAATAAAAGGAAAATCCCCCAAAAATGAATAAATACTCACATAAGACGAAGAGTTGACTAAGGACAAGGTTAATAGTTAAAAAAAGAGAGATAGTTAGAAGTAATGATGCATTTTTGACACCTCAGTATGGGGGAATTTCCCTCATGAAGGAGGCACCTATTTCACATGTGTGGGAGAGTTTTAAACTCCCAAATAATGAGATATTTTTATCTCTCCTCTCTCCTGTTTCAACTAGATCCAAAAAGTAGACTAAACTGACCCAAAAATGGTCAAAAATTGACCAAACTAATCTGAAAAATTCTAGAATCAGTTGGCTTGGTTAGAAGCTCACTTTTTCTTATAAATAGAAGCCTTCCCCTTTGTTGAAGCTTAATAGTGTTTTATGCACTGTTACCCTACTTCTCCCAAGTGCCAAAAACTGTGAATTTTACTCATAATTCATTAGTTTTTGACCTTCCCTCTTCTAAAAGATTGGTGGCCACTCTTATTTCAAACAAGAGTAGAACCCTCAAACCATCAAGCCAAAGAAAAGCTCTCAAATTATCCATTTAAGTTGGAGATTCTTCTCTTTTCTATTCCTTTTATGGTTTTTTACGATTTTTTATGATTTTTGTCTTCTCTAAAATGAAATGATGTTATGCCTCATTGAAAAAAGGCATTCCCCTCTCTTCTTGAGTAAATCCAACCATTATTTATCCTAGATGATTGATTATTGGATAAAATTAAGTTTTTCATAATGTTTCTCTTTAATAAGTAGAAAATGTTTACATTAGAATGATTTAAATACTCTTGGTGAACTTCTGATTAATTTTAGAGAGTTAAAAATTGAAAAATGGTCAGCCATACAAAGGAGGTTATGGTAAAATTTTCTAAAAATTTGTTAAATAAATTTCATCTTTTATTAACCAAAAAGAGTAATCCCCATCGTTAGAGTATTCTAAAAGTGTCATTTTCATTCATGCATAGAAAGATGCATATTGATTAATTTTTATAAAAGAATGATTTTCAATAGAATTAAATTCTATGTATAGAAAGATACATATTGATAAATTTTTTATATAAAAGTGTTACTTTTATCATATTGATTTTTATGCATAAAAGAATCCATAAAAGAAATTTATTTTTATTAAAAAAGTGTTACTTTTATCATTGCTGATTTTTATGCATAAAAGTATGCATAAAAGAATATTTTTTTAATTATAAAAGTGTTACTTTTATCATTATTGATTTTTATAAAAGAATTTTTTTAATTATCAAAGTGTTACTTTTATCATTATTGATTTTTATACATAAAAGAATATTTTTTTATTATAAAAGTGTTTCTTTTATCATTATTGATTTTTATGCATAAAAGTATGCATAAAAGAATTTTTTATTATTATAAAAGTGTTACTTTTATCATTAGTGATTTTTATGCATAAAAGTATATTTTTTAACTATAAAAGTGTTACTTTTATCATTATTGATTTTTATGCATAAAAATATGCATAAAAGATTATTTTTTATTATAAAAGTGTTACTTTTATCATTATTTATTTTTATGCATAAAAGTATGCATAAAAGATTTTTTTAAAAAATTATAAAAGTGTAACTTTTATCATTATGGATTCTTATGCATAAAAGTATGCATACAAGATTATTTTTTATTGTAAAAGTGTTACTTTTATCATTATTGATTCTTATGCATAAAAGATTATTTTTTTAATTATAAAAGTGTTACTTTTATCATTATTGATTTTTATGCATAAAAGTATGCATAAAAGATTTTTTTTAATTATAAAAGTGTTACTTTCATCATAAATTATTTTTATGTATAAATGGATGCATAAAAGAAATTCTTTTATATTAAAAGAGTGATTTTCATCACAAATGATTTGTATGCATAAATATATGCATAAAAGATAAAAAAATTTATATTAAAAGTATGATTTTCATCATAAATGATTTTTATGCATAAAAGAAATTCTTTTATATTAAAAGAGTGGTTTTTATCATAAATGATTTTTATGCATAAATAGATGCATAAAAGAAATTCTTCATATTAAAAGAGTTATTTTTATCATAAATGATTTTTATGATGTGATAAAAGTGTGACTTTCATCAGAATTGGATTTTATGCATAAATAGATGCATATAGAATTTTTTAATTAAATAAGGGTTCTCTTTAATCCTCTATTTGATTTTCCTAAAATTTAGAAAAATGAATAAGTAGATAATCTATGAGAGGAAATTCTACCGTTTCATTTTCACTAAGATGGTAATGAGAAAATTCAAACAAACTATTGAAGTCGGAGAACGGGATAAATGATTATTTTATTCCTCATAGGAATTCATGTTTAGTTTAGAAATCCGTAAGCAATTATTCAATGAATGAAATTTTAGAAAAAGAGAAATTGAAATATTACCTTTCAAGAAAGATAGTTTAGAAAGAACCTTTCCAGACTCAAACTCTGATTCCGACTATTGACCAAGACCTATTTCTTCGTCAGTTTCAATCAATGACGACGTGACCAGTTCAAGAAAAATGCACTTAAATCATCTGCCGAATCTGAAACTAAGTTAAGACTTTTGATTTTGATCTGAGGATCAAGTTAACAGAATTCGAGGAATTCTATTTGGATTTCAAAACTAAGTTAAGACTTTTGATTTTGATCTGAGGATCAAGTTAACAGAATTCGAGGAATTCTATTTGGATTTCAAAGCTGGATCTAGAAGTATTGGGATACGGATTTAAGATTTATTCATGGTATTCAAACAAAATCAAAACTAAAAACTTGCATAGAAACCCTGTTTTCTTAAAGGACTGTCTTACGCCAGAATGCTCGAGGGAGCATTTGGCATATGTGTTTTCTAGGGAAGTTCGGTTGAAATAGCTGGTGGGGAGTGTTCAAAGGACAGCTCACACGACAAAGCCTACCGAGAACTTGACCAGCCTCGGTATGGTTAAAATGGTGCGCTTTCGGTACGATGGACGAGGGCCGACGAAGCGGTCCTTGAGTTAAGTGCCAGGACACCTAAGGAGGATCCTGGAGGGTTTTGACCACGTGATGCATGGGCTCGCGGTGCCGAGGACACCCATGCATATGTCGTGGAAGATATATATAATCTGTTACTAGATCTCATTGTTGACCTGTTGGTCTCAATGGAGAGTCTAGAGTGATACTATTTTGTGAGAAACAAGGATTGAATGGAAATTTTGAGCTGACATCTGTTTGTTAATGGATTGTTTTATAAAGTAAAGTTTAAAGAGGAGTGTGTGTGTATCTGTTTTCTAAAGCAAAAGTTAAGAAAGGCATTCAATTATGGGTGGGTGAGTACTTGTTTGGTTCTATCAATTCTAGTGGTCGGGTGGCTAACCCATGGGCCGGATGGAGTTAGGCTGGAATCTGTAGAGTTTTAATAATAAAATTGATTAACAGGATTACGTTTAGAACTCGAGTTACAGTTAAATAGTAACCTGAAGACTTCTCTAATGAATAGATCAACGGTTGTGCGTGATTCAATCAGGAAAAAAGCATTGATTCCTTCAAGTTAAGTTTGTAGTAGTTTCCCCTTCTATCTAATTTAATCAGATAAAGGTTAGTTCAATATCTTGACCTCGATAGAAAAATTCGTTAAGAAATTCAAAATGGTGGAATCGTCCCTACTTTCCGGGCATGGAAAATTTTCTCGGTTTCGGTTTTCGGAATGACCACTAGCCTAGTCTCGTCCCCGGACATTCGAGGGCGAGGCCCCGAGTGTGAGAAACCCTGCCCGCGCATGAGGAAGCCACTTCCGCTGCTACCATCCAGGAATCCGGTGCGCAGAGGCCGGGGTAGTGGGATCTCGCAGTTGGTATCAGAGTGCTGTTGTAAATTTAAGTAACATCAGCATAAATTGTCTACATTTTTAATAGAAATCTGAGAAAGAAATGTTTTTCTCTTGTTAGTACTATGTGAATGAACTTCAAAATTGAAAGACTCATAAATTGAATTGGAAATTTATAGATGGATACCCCGAACCTATCTGGAATTCCTGGACTCTCTCAGAGTCAGGACATGATAGCTTTTGCATTTGATCACCTCATCAACTCTACTACGACCCGAATGAGCAGAGTGAGACTCGCTCGCCATTTTGAGAGTCTTTACTTTCCTGATCCTCTTGAGCGACGCCGGTATATGTGGTTTTGCGGAGGACGATGTATTAACGTCAGTACCAGTCAGTGTCAGAGGCTCAGGCAAAATATTTCCTTGGCCATGATTCTGATAAGGCTAGGGCTTTGTTGTTCAGCATGTTCAACTCTTTGATCATTCATCCATGGACTTCAGAATTTCACGTTGAGTTTTTATACTTCTTAGCCGCTTTATCCCTAGAGATAGAATTACAGCACCTCTTTCTGTAACGAATCGTGTGTACCATGGCATGTCTCCTTCGCAGTTTCGCTTCTTTAAGCGAATACGATTGAGGCAGTGATTTTGGGAGCCATGATGCTCTATGTACATATTGCAACTTTCATATAAATAAAGAAATGTTTTCTGGAGAAAAATTTCCTATTGTATAAGTGATTGTTTATGGACGATCTGATAAAGAAAAATCTGTTATCGGACATATGTCATAGATCTCCAATAAGATCATTGTCTTGTTTAAGAAATTGTTTTCCGAACCTCTTAAGTCTTAGGATCTCGTGAATGATATCAAAATAAAAATTTAATAATATATAAATTTTTGGCAGAATCATGAGACGAGGAAACTGTGGTCGTCAACCAGACCCTCTCTCTGAAGATGACGAGCTTGACCCTGATGTTCGCAAGGCTCTTCATAGGACTCAGCCACGACCCTTCAAAGGAGAAGGGGAGAACCTGGGCGAGGCTGTGGAGAAATGGGTGGAAGCCATGGAAGAATATTTTGACGTCAGAGGCTACAATGAGCGGAGCAAAATGGCTCTTGCCAGGCTGAAAATAGTGGAAATAGCCAGGGTAGCATGGAGGAACCACTGTGACACCAATCGTTTGGACAAAAATACTCAGTCCTCGAACGACCTAAAAACCTATTTGAGAAAGAGATTTTGTCCCCCTGGATTTTTGAAAATCAAAATGAACGAATTCTTAGAGCTAAATCAGGGGAGCAAAACCATCGAAAAATATCACCAAGCCTTTGCTCTTCTACTCAAATATTCACCACCTCTAGATGAAGAACAACTCATGGCCAGGTTCGTTCGGGGAATGAATGAACCCTTGGACACACTGGTCAAAAATGCCAAGCCAGTGTCCATGGCTGAAGCAGTAAGAATGGCAAAGGATTTTGCCAAAGCCTTTGTAGTAAAGGTCCCGCCGAAACTTGCACCCTCTAACTTTAAAAGATTCCAAGCCCAGGGAAGTATCTGTTATCGGACATATGTCATAGATCTCCAATAAGATCATTGTCTTGTTTAAGAAATTGTATTCCGAACCTCTTAAGTCTCAGGATCTCGTGAATGATATGAAAATAAAAATTTAATAATATATAAAGTTTTGGCAGAATCATGAGACGAGGAAACCGTGGTCGTCAGCCAGACCCTCTCTCTGAAGATGACGAGCTTGACCCTGATGTTCGCAAGGCTCTTCATAGGACTCAGCCAGGACCCTTCACAAAGGAGAAGGGGAGAACCTGGGCGAGGCTGCGGAGAAATGGCTGGAAGCCATGGAAGAATATTTTGATGTCACAGGCTATAATGAGCAGAGCAAAATGGCTCTTGCCAAGCTGAAAATAGTGGAAACAGCCAGGGTAGCATGGAGGAACCACTGTGACACCAACCGTTTGGACAGAAATACTCAGTCCTGGAACGACCTAAAAACCTATTTGAGAAAGAGATTTTGTCCCCTTGGATTTTTGGAAATTAAAATGAACGAATTCTTAGAGCTAAAGCAGGGGAGCAAAACCATCGAAGAATATCATCAGGCCTTTGCTCTTCTACTCAAATATTCACCACCTCTAGATGAAGAAAAACTCATGGCCAAGTTCATTCGGGGAATGAACGAACCCTTGGACACACTGGTCAAAAATGCCAAGCCAGTGTCCAAAGACCACGCTCCCCCTGCGGGATAAAACTAGATCTTACCTAATGAACAGGGATTTTATATTCACGTGATCACAAGATTTTTTTTGTTAATAACACTTGTGAACATGTTATTCACATGTTCACATGTTTTCATGTTCTCAAAATAGCAGGTTACCAGTGACCTGGTAACCTGCCGAAGCCCGCCGGGCTTTTTGTTTTCCCGGCGGGCCCGCCGGGAAAATCCATTTTCCTGGCGGGAAAAAAAGTTAAAAAAAATGGTCAAAATATATTCATGTTCACAGTCATTTCTACCATTTTTGGGCCTTCTGAACTCATTTATGATGTCAGAAGTTCAAAATTCTTTGTACAAAAAAAAGTTATCTCTAAATTTATCACCTTAAGCTTGATTATCATCAATTAGATCTTATTATACTTCCAATTGAGTCTAATTGACATCAATTAATATCCAATTGAGTCCAATTGATATCAATTAAGTCTAATTGGGTGTCAATTGATCGATTGGGCTCAATTGACATCAATTGACACCCCATTGGACTCAATTGGGCTTAATTGGACTTAATTGGATTCAATCAATTGACACCCAATTGGACACAACTGGGCTTAATTGGACTCAATTGACATCGATTAACACCCAATTGATGTCAATTGAGCTCAATTGACATCAATCCTAGTCAATTGATATCCAATTGATGCCAATTGAGCCGAATTGACACCAATTGCACTCAATTGGTACCCAATTGATGTCAATTGAGTCCTCAATTAACATCAATTAACACCCAATTGAGTCCAATTAACATCAACTAATACCCAATTGAGTCAAATTGATATCAATTAAGTATAATTGGGTGTCAATTAATCAATTCGACTCAACTGATATCAATTGACATCCAATTGGACTCAATTGACATCAATTGGGTGCCAATTGAGTCCAAGTGACACCCAATTGATATCAATTGCATCCAATTGGGCTTAATTGACATCAATTCACACCTAATTGATGTCAATTGAGTCCAATCTGGTTCAATTCACACCCAATTGATGTCAATTGGGCTCAATTGACATCCAATTGATGTTAAGTGGACTCAATTGACATCAATTAACACCCAATTGATATCAATTGAGCTCAATTGACATCAATCGTAGTCAATTGACACCCAATTGATGCCAATTGAGCCGAATTGAGCTTAATTGATATTAATTGCACTCAATTGACACCCAATTGATATCAATTGAGTCCGATTAGACTCAATTAACATCAATTAACACCCAATTAAGTCTAATTGATATCAATTAATACCTAATTGAGTCAAATTGATATCAATTAAGTCTAATTGGATGTCAATTGATCAATTGGGCTCAATTGGTACCAATTGACATCCAATTGGACTCAATTGACATCAATTGGGTGCCAATTGAGTCCAAGTGACACCCAATTGATATCCATTGCATCCAATTGGGCTCAATTGACATCAATTCATACCTAATTAATGTCAATTGAGTCCAATCACGTTCAATTCACACCCAATTGATGTCAATTGGGCTCAATTGACACCCAATTAACTCAGCCCAATTGATATCAATTGAGTCTAATTCAAACCCAATTGAGTCTAATTACATCTAATTGGACTCAAGTGACATCAATTAACACCCAATTGATGTCAATTAAACTCAATTAACATCAATTAGCACCCAATTGATGTCAATTCAGCTCAATTGACATCAATCGTAGTTAATTGACACCCAATTGATGTTAATTGAGCCAAATTGGGCTTAATTGACATCAATTGCACTCAATTGGCACCCAATTGATGTCAATTGAGACTCAATTAACATCAATTAACATCCAATTGAGTTTAATTCACATCAATTAATACCCAATTGAGTCAAAGTGATATCAATTAAGTCTAATTGGGTGTCAATTGATCAATTGGGCTCAATTGATATCAATTGACATCCAAGTGGACTCAATTGACATCAATTGGCTGCCAATTGAGTCCAATTGACACCAAATTGATATCAATTGCATCCAAGTGGGGTCAATTGACATCAATTCACACCTAATTGATGTTAATTGAGTCCAATTAGGTTCAATTTACACCCAATTGATGTGAATTGGGCTCAATTGACACCCAATTGATATCAATTTGGCTTAATTGATACCTAATTGATATTAATTGGACTCGATTGATATTAATTAACACCCAATTGATGTCAATTGAGCTCAATTGACATCAATTATAGTCAATTGATATCCAATTGATGTCAATTAAGGCTTAATGGACATCAATTACACTCAATTAGTACCTAATTGATATCAATTGAGTCTAATTGAGCTCAATTAACATCAATTAGCATCTAATTGAGTCTAATTGATATCAATTAACACCTAATTGAGTTAAATTGATATCAATTAAGTCTAATTGGGTATCAATTGATCAATTGAGCTCAATTGATATCAATTGACATCCACTTGGACTCAATTGACATCGATTGGGTGCCAATTGAGTCTAATTGACACCCAAGTGATATCAATTGCATCGAATTGGGCTCAATTGACATCAATTCACACCTAATTGATATCAATTGAGCCCAATTGATATTAATTGAGTCTAATTCACATCCAATTGAGTCCAATTGCATCTAATTGGACTCGATTGACATCAATAAACACCCAATTGATGTCAATTAAACTCAATTAATATCAATAAACACCCAATTGATATCAATTGACTCCAATTGGGTTTAATTGACACCCAATTGATGTCAATTAAGTCCAAATAGATACAATTAGGCTCAATTGACACCTAGTTGATGTCAATTGAGTCCAATTGGATTCAATTGAGTCCAATTGGGTTAAATTGGATGCAATTAGGCTTAATTGATGTCAATTGAATTAAATTGGATGCAATTTGCCCAATTGATGTCAATTGAGTTCAATTGGATGCAATTAGGCTCAATTGACACCTAATTGATGTCAATTGAGTTCAATTCATACCCAATTATTGTTAATTGTATCTAATTGAGCTCAATTAACACCCAATTGATGTCAATTGGGCTCAATTAACATCAGTTAACACCCTTTTGAGTCCAATTGATGTCAATTGAGTCCAATTGGGTGTCAATTGATATCAATTGAGCCCAATTGATCAATTAATATCCAATTAGACTTAATTGATGTCAATTGGACTCAATTCATTCAATTTAGCATCAATTATAATCAATTGATACCCAATTGATATTAATTGACATCCTTTGATGTCAATTGAGCCCATGTGACATCAATTGTGTGTCAATTGAATCTAATTGATGTCAATTAAGCCCAATTGACATCAATTGTGTGTCAATTGATACACAATTAGCTTCAGTTGGGCTCAATTGACATCAATTGACATCCAATTGATGTCAATTAGGCTCCATTGACACCCAATTAGACTCAATTTGACTCAATTGACATCAATTGACACCCAATTAGACTCAATTTGGCTTAATTAAGTCTAATTAGACTCAATTAGACTCAATTTGGCTCAATTGATATCAATTGACACCCAATTATACTCAATTTGACTCAATTGACACCCAATTAGACTCAATTTTACTCAATTGACATCAATTGACACCCAATTGATGTGAACTGATGTGAATTGAGCTCAATTGCATCGAATTAGGCTCAATTGACATCAATTGACACCCAATTAATATCAATTGATGTGAATTGATGTCAATTGAGCTCAATTGCATGGAATTAGGTTTAACTGACACCCAATTAATATCAATTGAGTGCAATTGAGCCCAATTCAGCTCAGTTGTAATCAATTGACACCCAATTGATGTCAGCTGCATCCAATTTGGCTCAATTGAAACCCAACTGATGTCAATTGAGTCCAATTGATGTTAATTGGCACCCAATTGATGTCAATAAGATTCAATTGATGTTAATTGACCCCCAATTGATGTCATTTACCTCCAATTGAGCTCAATTGACACCCAAATTATCCAATTGAAGTCAATTAGACTTAATTGACTTCAATTGTGTTAATTGGATATTAATTGATATCAATTAACACCCAATTGCTATCAATTGAGTCTAATTCGGCTCAATTGACACTCAATTTACATCCAATTGGGTGTGAATTGAGCTCAATTGTATCATATTAGGCTCAATTGACATCAATTGACACACAATCGATCACACAATTGAGTGCAATTGAGCCCAATTGATATCAATTGTGATCAATTGACACCCGATTGATGTTAATTGCATCCTATTGGGCTCAATTGAGCACAATAGGATGCAATTAACACCCAATCGAGTGTCAATTGAGTGCAGTTGAGCCCAATTGAGCTCAATTGATATCATTTGACACCCAATTGATGTCAACTGAGCTCAATTGAGCTTAATTGATATCAATTGACACCCAATTGATGTCAACTGAGCTCAATTGAGCTTAATTGACATTAATTGTAATAAATTAACACCCAATTGAAGTCAATTGGGCTTAATTAATATCAATTAACATCCAATTATTATCAATTGAGTCCAATTCGACTCAATTGATACTTAGTTTACACCCAATTTATGCAAATTGGGTGTAAATTGGACTCAATTGCGTCGAATTAGGCACAATTGACATCAATTGACACCCAATTAATATCAATTGAGTGTAAATCAAGTGTAATTGAGTCCAATTGGACTCAATTGAGTGCAATGATGTCATGGACAATTGAGTCAATTGATGTAAGTATAGTTAGATTTAATTGGTGTGTCAATTGAACTTAAGGCCAGCAAATTATACAAAACTTTTTTTGTGCCAAGAATTTTGAACTTTTGACATCATAAATGAGTCCAAAAGGCCCAAAAATGGTAAGAATGACTGTGAACATGATTTTTTTATTTTTTTTATTTTTTTTATTTTTTTAATTTTTTTAATTTTTTTTATTTTTCCGCCGGGAAAATGGGTTTTCCCGGCGGGCCCGTCGGAAAATGACATTTTCCCGGCGGGATTACTGGCAGAGAAGGTTTTTGCAAGTCATAAAAAATGCCCGTGAATATACATTGTGATCACAAGAATTTTTATGTTAACAACAGGTTTTGTTAACGTGATCACGAAATTGTGAAGACGTTAATGAAATCCCTGGCTGGGGGGAGCATTTGGCTTATTGTTTTAAATAAGGTCGTGGACCTAAGAAGAGCTCCTGTTGTTGCAAAACAGCTAGTGGGGAGGATGTTCCATGCTGGAAAGTCTACCAAGGTCTTGACCAGCCTCGGTATGATTAAAATGGTGTGCTCCCGGTACGATGGGGGAGGGGCCGACGAAGAAGCGGTCCCTGAGTGAAGTGCTAGGACACCTAAAGAGGATCCTAGAGGGTTCGGGCTTGCGGGGGGTTGCCGATGACACCCATGCGTATGTCGAGGGAGATCTTCATGGATTGGTGAGAAGTTTTATGAATAAAAAAAGAAATTTTTGAAAACTAAATCTGGAATTCATTGGTTGGTCAGTAGACCTTCAATGGGGCATCTAGAATGATACTTATGTTTGGTGAAAAGGATGAAACTTGGTATATTCAAGTTGTGAAAATGTATTGGTACACTGATGTTTGATTACTCATCCTTGTTTTAAGAGGAGTGTGTGCGTAAATATTTAAGAGGAGTGTGTGTGTAATTGTAAGGTTCCTCCCCTTCCAAAAAATATAGGGGAAACACTTAAGATAGTCCACTAAGTCTTATCTTGGAGAAAATTTCCTACTCATCGACACCTTGACCATGCAGAGATTCAAGGATACAATTCATTACTACCAGCATTCCGACATAAAACAACTCTTATCAACACAGGTTTCTATGTAATTAAAGATTTCCATGTGATAAACTCTTATCCATGAAAATTAAAACAAAGGAAATTTCTCTATATTTTCTCTATTTATTTTATTTAAAACTATTGAGGAATAAACATGATATGAATGTAAACATGAAAATGGAACCGAACATCTTCCTTTAGCATCTAGATGATTCATGCATAAGCATACCATGAATATGAGAATGGAACCAAACATCCTCTTTTGACATCTATGACATTCATGCATAAGCATGCCATGAATATGGGAATGTAACCAAATGTTCTCTTTTGACATCTATGACATTCATGCATAAGCATACCATGAATATGGGAATGTAACTAAACATCCTATTTTGACATCTATGACATTCATGCATAAGCATATCATGAATATGAACATGAAGATGTAACCAAATATCCTCTTTTGACATCAATGACATTCATGCATAAGCATGCTATGAATATGAACATGAAGATGTAACCAAATATCCTCTTTTGACATCAATGACATTCATGCATAAGCATGCTATGAATATGGGAATGTAACTAAACATCCTCTTTTGACATCTATGACATTCATGCATAAGCATGCCATGAATATGAACATGAACATTGTAACCATACATCCTCTTTTGACATCAATGGCATTCATGCATAAGCATGTCATTAAAATGTAACCAAACATCCTCTTTTGACATCAATGACATTCATGCATAAACATGCCATGAATGTGAACATGTAAATGTAACCAAAATTCCTCCACATGAGACTAGATCAACATCATCATGCATGGTTTATACATTCATCCTCATGACTATCCATGATTAAAATGAAAACAAGATGAATGGGATTGATCTACATCGAGATACATACACATGGAGTATATGTTTATACTCTTAACATCATTAAAAACCTTAATCAAAAGCATAAACAAGAGATTAATGTCTAAAAATTCACTTAAACATGAGTTAGAGAATAACCCATGTCTAAACATGCTTCTAAGCATAAAAGAGAAGAAAAGAGTATAAGTATCATGGTGTAGGCTTACACTTAGTGTGAGCTTGCTTCTTGAGCTTGGAGAGAAGAGTGTAGCCTTCAAGGATAACCTGAAAAGAGTATAAGTATCATGGTGTAGGCTTACACTTAGTGTGAGCTTGCTTCTTGAGCTTGGAGAGAAGAGTGTAGCCTTCAAGGATAACCTTCAAGAAGAAGAAGGAGCCTTCAAAAGAGGGTTCACCTTTAAGAGAAGAGGCTAGACCACCATGGAAAGAAGTAGGCTTCAAAAGAAGAGAGCTATGCCCACCATGAAGAAGATTAGGGCAAGATGAAGTGGTTTAGTGAAGCCCAAAAGCTTCCACCAAGGGAGAGGAAGGGAGAAATGAGAAAAATACACTAGAATGAGGTTTACACTAACTTTTTACAAAGGGGGAGGCTCTATTATAGGGTTGGGAGGCCTCCAACCAATCCCAACTAGGAGGCTCTATTATAGGGTTGGGAGGCTCTATTATAGGGTTGGGAGGCCTCCAACCAATCCCAACTAGGATCTAGAGGCTTCCAGCTTTAGTTTGGGCAAAAATGGACAAGATTTGGACTAGTTAAGCCCACTTTTGGATCTAGTTTGGATGAGGTGAGAGGAGAGATGAAATATCTAGTCACCTCATGTATGTTTTGAATAAAAAAATGGCCCCTTCATGTGATTTCTAGGCGGCGCCCTCTTGAAGTGTGATTCTCTCTCCTTGTAAGGTGTCAATTTGATCTTTAAGACAATAATCACACTCTCCCAAGTCTATGCCACCACTTGCCACTTCTTTGCCACCACACATGCTTGAATATTTTATGTTTTTTTATGACAATTATGTTTTATTTTTCCAGTGTTCCATATTTCCCATGTGTGGAAATATTGATATCTAGAAAGATCTCTTATTTTTGGCCTTTGAAAATTTTATACTTTCATTTTAGAATAAGGGTGTGTTTCCATGCACCCACCGTCCAAGAATTTTACCCAATCTATAAATCCTTTTTGGTTTCTAATAAGTCGATCTATATTATAGAGCCTAGAAGAATATTTTCTATAAAAAGGATTTTATAAATCCTTTTTGGTTTCTAATAAGTCGATCTATATTATAGAGCCTAGAAGAATATTTTCTATAAAAAGGATTTTATAAAATTCCACTAGACTTATTTCTTACCTTATGTGCGATATACATGCACTTTATACATGCACTGTCCAAAATATCTCTCAATTGAAAATCCTTTTTAAGATACTATTTTGAGGAATGTGATCATAAAGTCAGGGACAAATGTATCCATCAAAAATATTTCCAATATGTGGTCTTATCTCTCTAGAAAAATTTTATCTCTCTAGGTTAGAACAGGGTAGATAAGGTCTTTTATTGCACAAAAGAGAGGGGATGATCACTCGGGGTAGTGTTATACACCTTTAGTGGTTGGAGGAGGAATCTTACAGCCATAGTTGTGACCGAGGGCATGAAACTAATGGGCCGCATGTTGCGTGGTTGGTCATAGGTGGTGCCTCTCTATGGTCTCAGAATGTGAAGCCCGTAATAATGGCATATTCTAGGAATCCTATGTAACCTTGAGGAACAATAGCAAACGTTGGCACTTGGTCCATCATGTAGCAAGGCATCATCACATATGTTAGATCAATGGGGCTTATTGAGGGTGTCTCCATCTCCCTCAAGGTAGATCGTGACGCATTGCTTGTCTCAACCTATGTTAGGAAGTCACATGGGCATGGTGATTCCCTATGTAAGCCTCTCTTGCTCTACAATAGCCTGAATACACCCCATGACCATTCAAAGTCACTCTTTCTCATCTTTGAAAAAAGTAGAAATGGCTTGTTTCATGGGTGTCATCGAATTTCCAACTCTCGGTTTGCAACAATAAGGTGTCTGACAATCTTACACCTAGATCCACCTTGGCTATAAATTCATGTGGTCTTGTGCTCTCTAGGCTATCAATCACCTAGGAAATTGTGGTGAAGCTTGGGTGGCTTCCCCAATTGGTATACTTTGGGTTGCTAATCTGTTAGGCTCAACATAAGGTCTCTTCCTCTTTATCCCTAGCGTCTTGGATTCGGGCTTCTACTTGTTGCACCTCCTCTTTGGTCTTGCCATCTGGCAGTAAGGTTTGAGCGAGCTTTTGGTCTATAGGCATCGGGTTGTTGGTCAAGATTGGTCCCATGTGGATAGGGATTTCCACATTTATAGGGCTCGTATGTAAGGCGCCCCACTAGGTACGGCCTTAGAGCTAACCTCAACTCCCTCATCTCCAAATTGATATCCTGCTTGGTTAGCCGCAGAGGTTGCAATCGAAGGCTGATCTCTGAAGCAATTAGTCATGCAGCCTATTAGGATAGTGGCGGGTCTAGCGTTTATTGGTTGAGTGGGGATTTCTCTCCCATAGTCAGGTATCCCTTCCACATCGATTCCATATCGGAGGAAGTGTCACTGCTTGTTGAGGGTCTTAGGCCCTGTAACCACATTGAATCTCGTTCCTAAAGAGGGTCCCGAGACAGAAGTGGGGCCTACTCGAGTCAACACGGTTTCCTCTAAATTTATCTCTAAAGTGTGCCCAGATCACAACTGTATATCATTGTAGGTTGTTTTAGGGATAGAGGGATGTTTCATATAGTTTTGGTTTTTTTTAAATTTATTATTATTATAGGGTTTGTTAGAGAAACTTGTCCAAAATGGGTTGTGCATGCATTTTTTTGGGGACCAGAGGGTTTCGTATAGTTGGTCCCTTAACTATGGGAAATTGAAAATTGTTGGGTTTTGTATAAAGTGTGCCAAACTAACCATAACGGTTTATAACTTATAATAGGAAAGTTTGTGCGTGCACTTTTCAAACAATTTTTTGCTCTTTTTTGGTTACCCGGTGGCCTTTTACGTTTTCCCTTTTTCCATTTTCTTTTTTCTTAAATTTTTTCTTTTTACTTTTTAAAAACTTTTTACTTTTACGATTTATGATTTTTGGTTTGTGGTTTATGGTTTTCGGTTTCACCACAACTACCCGTAAAAGGGCAAGTGGTCACGGTTTTTGGAGTTTTCGAAGATTCCCTTTTTGACTTTTTGGGGCCTAAAGCCTCCACGTTGATAGGATTTTTTGTGCCCAAGGTGTATGCCCAATGGAGGTGTCCACCCCAACCCCAAGAGAAAGAAAAAAATACATCAGGTATGGTTAGGAACCTTAGAAGATAGGAGATTGTTGCATGGTCACCTGCGCATTAATTAATGAACTGGTCGTTATCAACTACTGTTAAGTGGAGGAAGGACTGTTGCATGGAGAATAGTCGATTAGGTTGGGTAGAACAATTAAAGTGTGCATGGGGCGAGAGAGCGCATTTGTGCGAAGAGGTGGAGGAGAGGAAGGTGTGGTGTGTGAGAGGTTTGTTTTGAAGAAGAGAGTGGCAAGAGAATGAGGTTTTTTTTTTGGGATGTTTTGTATAACTTGTTTTGTTTGAGAACAAGGTGACGTGGGAACTGCTAGAGGAGACTTGGATCTTTCTAGAGTAGGGGTTGTAAGGGGTGATAGGGAGTTCTGTTTGGAAGGTGATGTCCTAGGACTTTTGAAATTGCATCACTGTTGGAACTTGGACTAGATCAAGGATTGCTCAAAACAATTCCTATTGTATTTGATGGTTAAGGCCTACAAGTTTTTTCTGCGGTTCCTATTGTTATTGTTGATCTTGATAGACTTGAGAACATCAGAATGGTTTCCGTTGAGGTTATTTGTGTGGGGTTCCCTTGATTTCTTATTGTTTTTCTCTCATCTATTCGATCCCTAACTCTCCAGGTTTGTTGAGAGTAGCGGATTTTTCAACGTTCTCTTGTTTTGGCTCTATCAGTGTTGTTTTGATAGAGTTTTATTGAGGAAAAGCTATGAGTGAAGAGTTGACCTTGGTTGGTGTAGAAGTTATCCAGTCATGTGAGGAGTAGATATAATCAACTGATGGGGTAGGGACCTTGTTTTGGCTTGTTTGAGTTGAGGGGAAGTGTTTGTGAGTCCCAATGACTGTTAAAAGTCTGTCAGAGGTAACCTATGAGTAGTCAGAAGGCTTTGTGGTCGGATGGGTTTTCTGTGGTAGCTGTTGTTAAGTAGTTATAAGGTTGGTTCCTGGCTTGGTTTGAGTGTTTTGAGGGTCTAGAAGTGCTATAGCTGATGCCTGCATTAGCTGTATCAGCTTAGTTGGTTGGTTGGGGACACTCAATTCGGGGTGCCAACTGTAGACATCAAAACATCGCATAATGTAAAACACCACTAATGATGCCTTCTCTTGTAGTGCAACTTCAACACTAGTAACTTACATTTAAGCTACGGATGACCTTATTGTAGTGGTGTTGTAGTGCAACTTCAACACTAGTAACTTACATTTAAGCTGGGTCTTGATATTTCATATGCTTCTTACTTTGTATACACTTGGCTCATTCAAAGTTTTAGAGAACGTGGTTGTAATAGCTAAAACAATATCATGGTGATGTCTATGTTCTTTGTTGAAAGTATTGCACTTCCCATCTTACAAAAAAAAAAAGTATTTTTGAGTTCTTAATGTCTATTTAAAGGTGTCAAGTATCCACATGAACTATTTGTGTGCACAAGCATATACACAAAGATTATTTTTGAGTTCTTAATGTCTATTTAAAGGTGTCAAGTATCCACATGAACTGTGTGCACAAGCATATACACAAAGATTATTTGGCAGGTAATATACAAAGATTATTTGGTGCGCACAAGGTAGAGGACCGAGGTCTCTGATTACAATGTGAAATTGTCTCAAAAACATGGAATCATGCATTGCAGAATGCATCGCTGGTGCGTGAAGCTCAAGAATTATGGGGGATCATTGAGCTCCATAGCCCATGTGGCCCAGCAACACCCAAAGATGAGTGAGGAACTCTCCACCGAGAGTGAGTTGCTGGAGCTGCTCGACGGGCTTGTTGGCGGCCGCAGCGCACATAAGTATGTTCACCCACACATCTGCAAGTAGCCTCCATCGCACCTCGCTTGGTAGGGCTTGCACTAGGCTTCCTACCTTCATCCCACTCCTCAGATTGAATGGCAGGTCAATGTTATTCTGTGCCATTGATATAATGAACTCTGCATTCCAAGTAAGTGTACGCATGTCCCGTTCTGTATCAGCAGCTACCTGTCTGGCAATGTCAGCGTGGCAAGGCAGCAGCTCTGTTTTGTACACAAGCAGGTACATCAAGTATCTGGAGAGGAGCTTGCTCATCTGCTGCAAATCTATGAGGGTTATTTCTTCTGTGCCTGCAGCCTGTGCATGAACCGATTCATTGTTAACATGTAAGCTTGTGTCATTCAAAATTTGAATATTCGTGTGTTGAAGATGAGAAACTGCACCGCCACGCTGCAGGTGATCAATGGTTGGGTGTGCTGCAAGCAGCTCACACACGCAGGTAGCCACGTGCCAGTTGACCACAAGATGCTCAAAGTCCAAGTAACCGCCGTCACCCAAAGCAGCCAGCAAAATGGGCCTGTGCCTATTTTCGTACCTGGGCAAAAACCATGCTGGGTGAACTAAATCCTGGTTTACGCCAATTTCTTGGCAAGTTGTCAACACTTTAGTAAGCACATAGCTTCTGAACTCATCCACAGCCTGCGTGCTATGCTCATACTTGGGTAGCAGCCGATTACGACCGAACAGCCTTGCCATCTTGGCATTGACGCATCCCCATGTGTATTGATTGTCCGCATCCACCATTGCATACTGCCCTATCCTGCTTCTCCAGTACTTGTGCCTTGCTAAACGACTGGAAAGCCTGATCATTCTCAACAAAGCAGCCAGCCAGAAGCGTCTCAAGCAGCAGCAGATGCTCCACCGCCCTGATCTCTTCTGTAATTTCTCACCCACAACTATATAGGTACATCCTAGCCATACTCTGCTCCAATCGGATAGAGCCATCCTTGCAAGCTGGTAAGCTTCTATCACCAGTGCAGCTGCTATGAGACTGAAGGTTACCTTTCTAGCTTGCTGAATGGCTTGTTGATGAAGATCTAGATAGCCTGCAAAAATGAAGACACTCGATACCAGCAGCAGGATAGTGGTAAATATTCTGAAGCTTACTCCTAGCTTTGAGAAGGCAGTTCCGGCTGCCTTGGTGTAGAGGCTATCGAACAGAAACCTCAGCTCTGCATCCAGCACAAATATAATGTCAATCTTATTTTCGAAAACGTGCTCTTTCAGAAAGAGCTCCCGAGTTTTCTCTTCCCTCCACTCGTACATATAAAGACTGGAAAGCCTTCTCTTGTACAGCTTGAACAGGGCAAACCCCATACACAAAAAGACTATGGAAGGTGTTCGGCTCAGTTGTTGAGAAGAGAGGATATCTTGCAGAGTGACAAGTTCAGGAGTGGCCATAGCAGCGTCACGAAAGTTTTGGATATAGTTAGTCTCGCCTGCCTGCTGCAAGAAATTTCGAAGCCACTGCTTTTCCCCTCGGATAATGTAGTAGTAGGAAGGAGTAGGATGTGGAGTACGTGAAGCAGGTAGGTTCTGGGAAGAGGGTATAGGGTTATTGACGCCATTAACTGCACCTCTGATGTCTAGATCGAGGCTGGCCTCTGCTAGCATGTACCTGTAGATGGGGAGAGTGGATTCTATGACATCGGCACGCGAGGCGCGCTTGAGGGCGAGGGTTCGCTCGGCATACTTCATACTGCCAACGGCTGTGAGGCAGATGCTGAGCAGCACATACTTCCAGCCACGTGCACAATTGGCCACCACATAGACGACGGTGGCTACTTGCAGCAGCATGGTAAGGCCGTGGCGCTGCCACAGCTCTGCATCTGCCATTGCGTACGCAGAGATGTTGTCCGGCGCCCCCAAGTGCAGCAGCAGCATGGGCGCCCAGATTGCATACACCTCCTGCATCAACCAGTAAGCACTTAAAGAAGATTCTGAAAACTCTCGACACAAGAGTCGCATATATATATACACATTTGTAACTGAAGCTCTCACAAGCTTAAGCTTGAAGTGCTCTGGACAGCTTGAATTTTGTGTCTCTGGACAGCTTGAATTTTGTGCTCTTCTATCAACAATTTTTTTAAGGGACCAAAACAGGAGATGCTACTGCCAGGTAGATAGCAAGGACATCAATAACGCATTACCTTCATACATTGTGTATTTAATTGATTATTGCATAACCCAATGCATAGACTTCTCTTCTGGCCATTTAAGAACATCTACTTGATGTAAATATAAACAAGGATTCATCAACTTTGATGCTCAGTTATTAACAACGAGTACAAAACTTGGCAGATGCCAACACACCTTCTGAGTTATACCACCCACAGCGGCCTGTGCCAAACCTCCCAATGCAGTGGTGGCAACGTAGTCCGACCAATTGTAGGCGTTCCAGGCAACAAATCGGCACGCCATACTCCACTTCCTCGTCCCACCCGTCAGCAACAGCAGCAGCTGCAGGAGCAGGCTTCCCATAACAGCCATTGTAATCCACCATTTGCTCAAAAAATTAACCACCTCCTGCTCCTCGAGGTTAACTCCGCTAGCCATCTTCATCTCTTTTCCTCAAGTGAAATGATATCAGCTTCTGCAAACCTTTGAACTAGCTTCACAATTGAACATGGATGTAGTTTAGCCCTTAAAAGCTTCAAGACAAGGAGAAGTGGGCTGCTGGTAGAAGACCAGCCAGTGGTTGAATTTGAATTTTGGGCTTCAAAGGCCTTTTTGGGCTTCAAATAATGCTTGCAAATTCACCCAAGGTTGCAACAATGAAACCCTATTATTAAGTTACCAAGTTTTTGGAGAGTGATCTCCAAGTTTATAATTTAAATTTTTGATTGATATTGCATGTGCATTTTATAGAGATACATTTTGTAGAGATACATGCACATCTTTACACACGATAAAGATAGTTTTTAAAAAAACCCTAAATAGTTAGGAAAGTGACATATTTGATGCCTAAGTTGAAGGGGAAAAGTTGCACAAATTTCTTGATGAAACCTTGCCTTTGGCTTCAAATTCAAGGAATGAGACCAACAGATTAAACACAATCTCTCTCTCTCTCTCTTTCTCTTTCTTTATGATGCCCAACTAGAAAAAATAGGACACTGACCGAAATCCTTTTTTTTTTGCATGCAGTGAACCTTTACATTACGCAAAAATAGGACACCAAAATCATTTTTTTTGCCCAAAATCATTTTTTTTTTGCATGCACTTGACATTTTAGAGTGAACCTGTACGTAAATATAATGTGTGAATCTCTTACACAGTTTCACATTTTAAAGTGAACCTTACATTAAGTAATGTTTAAAATATAATGTGTGGATTTTTTACACTAGTACTCAACCCGCGTTGCACTGCGGTACGTAAAATACATTAAGAAGCAAAACGTAAGAAGGGAAGCCAGAATACAAAGGGTCAAATCAAGAATGGAAGAAGCCAGAATACAAAGGGTCAAATCAAAGGGATTATTTCCTCTTATTTTTTAGAAATCTAAGATTTCTTTTTTCTCTCCTCTCCTTGTGCCTTGATTGTCCATGGTTAATATGTAATCGATGGTTTCACATGCGCCACATGTTACGTGTCACATGTGCGCACATCCTACGTGTCACAACCTTCCCCACTCTCAAGTAGATATTTTTCTCTGACAGTCTCGCTTTCTCTCTCTCTCTCTCTCTCTCTTTCCTCTCTCTCACAGTCTATCTCTCTCCTTGGTGCATGCTCTCTCTCTCTCTCTCTCTCTCTCTCTCTCTCTCTCTGTGCTTCTCTTAGTTGTAGAGGTAAGACGTCTTCTCTCTCACACGTGCACACGTGAAAACCTTCTCTCCACAAGCGATTCGAGTAGGAGGGCTAGCAACGCCGAGTAGGGAGGACCATCGGCGCGCGTGCACGCTCTCTCTCTCTAGGTGCATGTGCACGTGTGTGAGTGAGAGAGAGAGTCGCTATGGTCTTGTCATAGGAGGTTACTAGTACGAGACCCCCACGATGTTGCAGCATTGTTTGGAATATTAGTATAAAATCTTTTCTCAGGTGTGAATCTTTTCCCAGGTGTGAACCCAAGCATGTTAGTTTCTCCTACCATCTCAGCCACTTGGAACCTTCAATTAATAGCATTTTGTCATAGCCTCAAATGGTCATATCAAAGTATGTATGTAAATGAGCCTCCATGAGTTTTTTTACTAAAATATATACTTTGGATCTCATCATTTTTCTTATATTAGAATGTTGTGAATGAATCTGAAGAAAATTTCTTATCCTTTGGTGTCAAAACATGTAAACCCTACTTTTATCCCAAAAAGCATTCATTTAGAAATATTACTTTATAATTTTTTTCTCATGAGATGATAAAGAATCATCCAAAAATCTTTTGTAAAAGCTAATTGTAACTTTTATCTTTAGATCTTTAGAGAGAGTCAAAGGTTTATTTTTGTTGATAACAATTGGGATTATAATTTGTTCTTAAGCTAGTAAAGTATATGGCTTCAAAGATACGTTAAAAAAATCAACCACCTCTTGCTCCTCAAGGTTAACTCCGCCAGCCATCTTAATCTGTTTTCCTCAAGTGAAATGACACTAGCTTCTGCATGCAAACCTTTGAACTAGCTTCACAATTGAACATGAACGTAGGTTAGCCCTTAAAAGCTTCAAGACAAGGAGAAGTCGGATGCTGGTAGAAGACCAACGAATTAAACACAATCTCTCTCTCTCTCTCTCTCTCTCTCTCTCTCTCTCTCTCATGCCCAACTAGGAAACATATAGGACATCGAAATCATATTTTTTTGCATGCAGTGAACCTTTACGTAACGTAAAAATAGGACACTGAAATCATTTTTTACGTAACGTAAAAATAGGACACTGAAATCATTTTTTTGCCCAAGAATCATTTTTTTTTTGCATACAAAGTTGACATTCTAGAGTGAACCTTTCCTACGTGTGAACCCAAAAGAGTTAGTTTCTCTTCTCGAAATTTCAAAATTCTGGCTCTTCCTCTTACCATGTGTTAACTTTTGAACCACTTGGAACCTTCAATTAATACATGGAATAGATAGCAATTTGTCATTGAATCAAATGGTCATATCAAAGTATGTATGTAAATGAGCCTCCACAAGTTTCTTACTAAAATATGTACTTGGATCTCATAATTTTTCTTATATTAGAATGTTGTGAATGAATCTAAAGAAAAACTGTTCTTATCCTTTCATGTCAAAACATGTAAACCCTACTTTTATCCCAAAAAAAACATTCATATGGAAATATTACTTTATAAAATTTTTCTCGTGAGATGATGATAATGAATCATCCAAAAATCTTTTGTAAAAGCTAAATGTATCTTTTCTCTTTAGATCTTTAGAGAGATTAAAAGGTTTATTTTTGTTGATAATATAACTGGTTTAAAATTTGAATAGTTTGATTATGATTTGCTCTTAAGCTAGTAAAGTATATGGCTCAATAAGGTTAAAGATTGGTCTGAAATGGGTGGGTTTTCTATGGTGTTAAATGGGAAGGTTTCTTAATATCCACACTTGTATATTTTTAATCACCACCTAAACTGATTATAGGGGCCACACATATGAGACAAGAGGGTGTTTATGATAAAGTGAAGTAATAAAGAAAAGAATAAAATACAAACACTTAAGTTTGTAGTGATTATTTCTTTTAATAAGGTAAAAGATTTTACCTTGTGAGGAGAGACAATAAAGTAACCAAAAAAAAATTTCTAAAAGGAAGAAGTCTCCATTCGCAAATATCCAATGCTTTTGCAACGATATTGAACGTATGTTGGGCCCTCTTCTTGTGCCCACCCCTAGGGCTCATTCACGAATGGGCACCCACCCATAAGAGAATCTAAAAAAAGCAACGTCTAAAAAAAGAAAAAGAAAGTTGACCTTTTCCATTTTTATTGCTCTATTTACCTTTTATCTTATTGGCATTAGTCTATGAACTTGCCAACGCTTACACCCCTTCCTCTCATGTGAGATCACACCGTAGCCCCGGCGTCCTTCACAAACGGGTGCAGGAGCCCATGGCAATTTCTTGCCATCAATAGAGAGAGAGAGAGAGAGAGAGAGAGAGAGAGCCATGATCGTCATATTACACTGTAGCCCAAGAGACCCTCAGCCTCCTTCACAAACGGGTGTGAGACGCTCACCATCAAATAAAGACACAAAGAGAGGGAGAGAGCCCTGATCGCGATGCTAGGTGCATGCTGCCATGGCTTCCAGTTATAGAGATGTTGCCTTGGCTCCCCGTTAGAAATAAAAACACACACAGAGAGAGAGAGAGAGAGAGGGGTAGATGTCTGCAACACAACACGACAGACTGTGGTCGCGGAGATAGAGAGAGAGAGAGAGAACCCCGCAGAGATACTGATGTGCTGAAGAGAGAGGCAATGACGTTATCCATTCACAAACCTTCTTTATATAGAAACGATCTTTCCAGACATCCTTCTATTTTTCCCGTAAGGTTCACCAGAGATAAATATAATCTTTCTTTTAAGGTTTTTTACTAAAAATTCAAAGTATTTAATGGAAACACAATGTTGGTGGTCAATATATATATATATATATATTGAGTCGGCCATTTCGGAATTTGAATCAGCCTATGTTTCACGCACATTTTCTAGAGAAACCTTACTAACATAGGTTATCCAACAAACCATTACAAAGTTTCCTCTCATTAATTAATTAATTGATTTTTGTTTTTTTACTCATTACAAAGTTTCCTCTCATTAATTAATTGATTTTTGTTTTTTTACTCATTGTGGTCCCATTAGATAAGATGTTGGCTTTTGGTCATTTAACTATGTCATTCTCCACAAGATTAATCAATAATTGAGAGATACATCATTATGCTATAAATACAATCATCATACTTTAGTAGGTAGGATGGGATGGACATAGACAATACTTTAGTAGTAGGTAGGATGGGATGGACATAAATACTACTTTAGTAGGTAGGATGGGATGGGCATAGACAATACATAACAAAACTTTTAAGGATTGGACATGTCTAAAGATTGATACCTTTGAATCGTTCTCGAAAGATATTGTTGATTTTTAAAGTTTTTCTTAGAAGACTTAAATTGTGCACGAAAGATATTGTTGATTTTCAAAGTTTTTCGTAGGAGACTTTCTCAAAGGGCAGTTGCTTTTCAAAACAAACTGTGTTCATGGGTAGTAAAGGGAATTAAATAAAGCATCTCTATATTATCTTAAGGAAAAGTTTCACAAAGCTGCCACGTGGTGGCAAGAATTTGAAGGTTCAGGAAGGGGAAGAGAGGTTTGAGGAGGTTTGGGTAGCATTTGATTTTGGAAGCCTCAAAAGACATGCGAAGCACGGGTTCCCAACTAGTGTCAACATGAAAAAATACATCAACTCTTTAGCAAAACTTAGAAGTAGAGAGACCCTTTGGTTAAGACCACCTTTTTTATTTTGGCTTGCCTTTATAGAGATTTTGAAAATAAACCAAATTCTCAAGACCATTGCAAATAAATTTGTAACTTTCTCTAAAAAAAATAAATTTGCATGGTTTAGGAGTTTTAAAAAACAACTTCTTAGCCAATTAAAATATGCCCATTTCCAGGACTCATGTGTGCAGCAAAAAGTTCCAAAATGGTGTATCCATGTTGGTGTTTATGCCCATGCTTTCAACCTATACCTTCCAAGTACTATTTTCTTCTTTCAACTATCTTCATTTTGTATTAGATATCTATCTATTCTTAAATCTTACTCCTACATTTTGGAAAACTATCATGTTTTCACCTATTATATAGGTGGGTCTATTTGTAACACTTTTTTTTCAACAGAAATGAACATGTAAAGAGACTTCGAAACCGTCGATACTCAAGTTGGTATCGTTCCATCGAAATATTCGCCGAAACTTACACTGAAGAACTCATCGAAATACAAGTTGTAGTAGCCGTCAAAATATTTCTAAATCTAGTGACATTCTCTTCAACGCTTTTTAAGACCAATTATCGACGTGTATTTTGACTGGTATACCAACTAATACTTCGACTCATATTACGACAAGTGTAAGACTAATACTACGATGCATATTTTAACTAGTATATCTACTAATACTTTGACGGATGCAGGTTTTAATTTTTTTGGCATAATGGTATATCTAAGTACAATCCTACAGCCTGAATGCGCCACTATGCTAGCATTGAAGAGTACATACAACATATGTACTCAAATTTCATAAAATATGAATTTTTATTACTTAGAAGAAGTTACATACCGTCTTTTATTTATGTTTACAATATATGCTCAAACACATGGAGCCGATAAAAAAGTATTTAAAGGCATTACTCTTGTAATCATCAGTGGCCTCAAGTTTTAGCATTGGTCCCTGCAAAGAATATTCATAATGCAAAAACTCAGAAATGGCAAGTGATGCAAAGACTATTTGATGGATGCAAAATGTAGAGGCTTACCATATTGACCACAGCTGTCCAGTTAATGTTGATGCCCTATCGCTCAAGTTGTTGTTTCTCGAGCATAGCATACATGCCATGCTTTAAGGTGTACCTTTCCTCCGCATCATTCGCTGCATTTTAGAAAGAGAGAAAGAGACTGAGATCGTTTAAATTTTAGAAAGAGTCGAACAACCCATGCATTGCCATACCCAAATTCACTCGCTCAACTTCCAGAATTTCTATCATGTAGATGGCTTCAGCAATACGACAAGAAAAACACAATGGCGAGGTTATAAGCAACAAGGAGAAGGAGCTTGCATATGGTTGTGATTACCATGTAATTGACTTTTTATATAGTCGGTTTTTGTCACAGTTTTCTTGTTTGGGACTATTAATGCAAGTTTTGGTAGATAATTGTCATAGTTTCTTGTAAATATTGCTACATATATCCTTGTATTTGGGATCATTAGTGTAAGATTTGTTACACAAATATTGTCATATTAATTTCTTATAAATATTATTACATATCTTTGTATTTGTTTGAAAAGTAACTAAAACCTAGGTTGATACGGACTAACTAAAAACACTTGAAATTTTTTTAGAAATCACACCAAACAAAAAAACAAAAAAATATGTTTTCAACGTTACTATCGACGTCATGCATGACCTGATTTTGATGCTTATTCAGACCTAATCATAATGGTTATTTCGACTGTCATTTCGATGACGTGAGTACCGTCGAAGACTAAAGATCTTGTAATAGTGTTTTAATTTCAAAGGCAAGAGCTCAAGCTTAAGAAAAGGAGGATCAAGATTTTGAGATGCTAGGGTTTTTTCTAATTGAGCAATTTGATTTGATTTTCTTAAACTTTTCAACTATAAAATTAAACTTACAAGTAATGAAGGCTTCTAAAAGTCACAACTAGGAGTACTTGGGTACTAGACACAAGGGTCATGATCCCTGGGCTCATGCTCACCAAGAAGGAGTCGCTCCCCATGCCCTGACCCACCTCTCCCCCCATTAGTTGAGATATCGAGCTCAACTAGTGCTACGACAGACATTGATGACCCGCCTGGGTGATAGCTTTTGCATCTACAACATTGGCATGGTTGGTGAGATTATGGGTGATATGCGGCCAGTGGGATGACAGGTTGTGTGACAGCCATTTTGGATTACTAGAGACTGCATAGTTATAGCACCAACTTATTTAGTCGGGTTTACATTATGGACCGACTCTTGTATGTTGTAGTAGTTGAGTACTAACCCATATAGTGTGTACTCTTATCTTGATGTTATGTTGGTTGAGTAGAGAAGAAGAAGATATAAGAAAAATCAACTATCCATCTCTCTCTTATGTCTTACTCTCTCTTGTGTGTGTGTGTTTGCTTGCTAGAGTTTGAAGCTCTCCCTCTCCTCCACATTCTCTTTTTGGTATCAGAGCCTGGTTCATGTGAGATCTAAGGAGGCAATAAAGAGGAAAGAAAAAGCAAGGAAGGAAGCGGTACTACATGGGTAAGAGCACCATCATCTATTTCCCCTTCTTGGTTTAGGTACAACACCCCCTCAGTCGCTCTGGGAGCTACATATCTCCGATTGAGGAGCTATCTTTGTGGGAGCGGAGTTACAAGGTAGGTATACTATCTTATTGGATGAAATTTTTCAGCCAGATTCGTGTTTCGGGTGTGTCATGAGCCCCGTTTCGTCACTATAGTGTATTTTCGGTAGTTTTTTGAAAGTTCTATTTCTGCTCAAAATCTGGTTATTGCAGAGCAGCAATGCATTTTGGAAGTGCGGACATGGTTTGCACATGTATTGTTGATACTGGGTGTATGTACATGTACTCTGGTCACATTTGGTGATACCACATAGGCTGTGCTGAAGTACCGTTGCTGCAACAGTTACAGGAGATACTGCTGTAATACAGGTTGCATACAGAAGTTGTCTGTTTGCAGGTTATTTGATTGCTGCATGAAAACATGTCTTACGGAATTAATCAGATTGTTACTGAGAAGCTGGATAAGAATAACTTCCATGCCTGAAAGTTCAGAATGACCAATTTCCTAAAGGATAAAGGATTTTGGGATTATGTAGAAGGAGACAATGAGGAGCCTCTGGAGTTATATGAGGAGAATGTCACTCCTGCAGATATAAAGGCATTCAAGGATTGGAATCAGGGTGCAAGAAAAGTCATGTAGTGGCTTTCAATTAGTGTCACAGACACTATGATAGAACACATACAGGATGCAAACACTCTAGCAGTTGCATGGCAGAATCTAGTTCAGATGTTCCAGACTAACACAAAGGCAAGAAAGTTGCAGTTAAAGTAAGAGTTGCATATTGTGGAAAAGAAAAGCATATCCATCAATGAATATGCCTTAAAGATCAAGGGCATTGTTGAATCCCTTGGGTTTATCCATGTATCAGTGGAGGATGATGATTTGGCGAGTGTCTGTCTGAATGGGCTTGGCAAAGAGTACAAGCCATTCAAGACCTCCATTGCAGTTAGGGAGAATATTCCCAACTTTCAGGACTTGATATCTATGCTCATCATAAAAGAAAAGGCTTTAGGTGAGGATTCTTCTTCACAAAGCAAGAACACATTGGAACATGCCTTCTACTCTAATTCAAGTAGAGGCAGAGGTAGAGGCCGTGTGTAAGATCCCCCTGTTCCCACCGAGCAACAGATTCGGGGTACTAGCAGCGGAAGTAGCACTTCTCGCGCGGGACAGGGGTCCCACATTCGGGGCCTCGCCCACGGATATCCGGACAAGAGACTAATTTGACGGTTGTTTCAAAACCGAACCCGGAAAAACTTCCTTTATCCAAAAAACACGGGCGATTCCACCAAGAAAAAAAACTTTTTACTCTAACGTAGTCAAGATCATTTTTGATCAAGTTGATCCAATTGCATCTTCAAGATACTTGATCAGATCAAGGAAGAAAATTGCACTTGGATTGTTGGGATCAACACTTTTTTCCCCATTCAAGAGGCACAGCCGTTGATTTCTATCCATAGAACAATTACTGTCCGGGATTTACTTTATCTATCGTAATAACAAAAGTTGAGTCTCGATTTACGGATCCATCAGTCCACAGCCTACTAACCCCATCCAATCCCATGGGTTAGCCAACCGCCCAACCACTGTAGTGATGAGATCCAATTTAGAATTTTATTTTTGTCCCGGGTACCAGGGAAAAGAGTTCCCAGGCCCCCTAGCCGGATGTTCATGCAAAAATAAAACTAGTCACACCACTCACACACCCAATATGAAATTGCCTTTTTCATAGATTCAACCAGTTTTAAAACAATCCTTTAATAAAACCATAGTATCACTGATCACCATCTTCCAAGTTATCCGGTTGATTCTTAATTTCCCATCATTCCTTCATCAGAGTATCTATGGCATCATTGGCAACTAGAACGCTCACCACCTGTCCACTCAGGGGCCGTTTCAATAGTTCCTAGCCCATAATACTCGGCAATATAATCACTTATCAAGATGGACTCTCATTGAAGATCATCAAGATCAACCAACAGATCCATATAAAGAGCCATGGACTCATCCATTGAAGACCGAAAGGTCAATCAACCAGATCCATGCCCGGTTTCAGAAAACAACTCTTACTCCTTGTTCCAATATCTTCCTCGACGCACGCGTGAGTATCCTAGGCGACCCAGAGCCCGAGCACCGTATGGTCAGCACCCTCTAGGATCCTTCGCAGGTGACCTAGCGCTTCACTCATAGGCCGCTTCCTTGGCCCCTCATCCACCGTACCGGAAGCTCACCATTTTAATCGCTGGTCAAGACCTCGGCCGACCTTGCTACGCGAGACGTCCTCCATTGACTCTCCGTCCAGCAGTTGCAACTTTATCAGTTAGGTCTCCACGACCTTAATCACAAGATGGTCAAAATGCTTTCCCAGCATTCTTGACATAAAACAGTCATTTACAAACAGCATTTACAAACAATCACAAAATACAGTTTCTATATCGAATTCCATCTTTCCACATTATCCCTCCTCAATCCACATTACTTATTCCACATTCCCTTCATATGTGGGTTGTTGCAAGATCAGGGTGTCCAGTTTTATCCAGTTTCTGCTGGACTGGGACAATGCTTGGAGAGCAAATTTTAGGAGGTAAGGTACTTAAAATGAGATCAAGCAAATAATAGAAAATATGCTTGCCCTTAAATTAACCCAGTATAACTTAAATTAATATAAATTAGTCTAATTAATCAAAATTAATTAAAAATATGATGAAATGATAAACAATTGATCTTCCCATACTTAGAGTGATCTAATTTATTTTTCCATAGATGCACCATTACAAGTACACTAGTCCCTATAGGTTTTAGATGATTCACATCAAAAATGTAATTTTACTAATTAGATTATTAATATTTGCAGGCCTTCTGATAGTCTGGAAGAACTTGGAAAAAGAGATCATTAAAAATCCAACCATTGAATTTTCAATTTTCACTAACCACCACATTCTACTAATGTCTCAGTATCTACCCACTCTTTTGATCTACAAGATTGAGGACTTTAAGTGGTACCTATTGTGGGTACAAAAAGTGGCGTATATTATCACTTTAAAGACCTTGAAATATTTAAAGAAAATAGACAAATATCTTAAAATTTTCTCAAAAAATCAAGTTAAGCTCCATATTATGTGAAGATATAAGCTACAAAGTGGGAATCTCATATGAGTCTATATATAAAAGATATTAGCATTTTATGGAATCAGCTCAAATTTGGGACAGGGTGTATACATTGACTTTGTACCTAAGAAAATGAGGACTTTTGACTATCTAATGCTTAATAAAATTATGCAACTATATTTCCAACTTTGAATATGATGTTCCAACAAAAGAACTTGAAACGAAATTCCTTCATTTACTAGGAGAGATTAGCCACTAAAGGTAAACAAATGCCTGTTTTTTTACTGTTTACAGGGTGCCTGAGTGGACAAAACTGGGCACCCTGATCTTGCAACCACCCATGTACTCATTGTTGAGATATCGAGCTCATTCAGTGAGGCGGTGGACACTGATGACCCGCCTGGGGGTTAGACCCCACACTTACACCACTGGCATGGTTGGTGAGATCGTGGGTGATATGCGGCCAGTGGGATGACAGGCTCTGTGACAGCCATTTTAGAGACTGCTGGCATAGTTATAGCGCCAGCTCATTTTGTCGGGTTCACACTATAGAGAACCCGTGTATGTATTGGTTGAGTACCTTTCATATTATTGTGTACTCTTATCTTGTATATGGTGTGTTGAGTGTTGAGTAGAGAAGAAGAAGATTTTCAGCCTCTCACCTTGTGTGTTCTTTATTAGGGTTTTGTGAGTGTGTGTGTGTGCTTGCAAGAGCTCAAGCTCTCTTCCCCCCTGCATCTTTTCATGGTATCAGAGCCTGGTTTGTGCTAAGGGCTGAGCTGCAAGCAACAGAACCACAGGAAGCGGTACGAGGGTAAGAGCTTCAACTACTCTTCCCTATTTGTGTTGGTGACTACACCCTTGTCGGGAGCTCTACGGGAGGCACCGGCAACAATCTCTGATTGAGGAGCTTTCTTCGCAGGAGTAAAGCTATAGGGCAACTATACTATCCTATCGGACAATATTTTCTGGGCCGAAAACGCGTTTCAGGCGCGTCTGGACCTCCGTTTTTCAGAAAGCAGGTGATTTCGAGCACTGCGGGTAAGTCATTGATTCTCTGCAGAACTCTGTTTTAAGAACTGCAGGAAGACAGATTGACTGTGCAGACACTGTGGGTGCTACAAAGAGGTCTATAGTTGCCATTGGGTGTATGTATGCACATTGAAGTCACTGGTTGTGACATTTGAGAGTACAACAGTACCGCTGTGCAGAAAATACAGCAGTTTGTGCAGAAAAACCAGAGTGCTGTTTCTGGTAAAATTTGTATATTTGGCAAGATGTCAAATGATGGGATAACCCAGATTGTGGCTGAGAAGCTTGATAAGAATAACTTCCATGCTTGGAGGTTCAGGTTGATGAATTTCCTGATGGGAAAGGGCTATTGGGACTACATAGAAGGTGAGCATGAAGAGGCACCGGAGATACCGGATATAAATCCGACTGCTCTGCAGATGTGAAAGAGTTTAAAGACTGGAACCAAGGAGCCAGGAAAGTAATGTATTGGCTTTCCATTAGTATATAGGACACCATGATTGGGCATATTCAGGATGCCAAGTCGCCCAAGGAGGCGTGGGACACCTTGGTAAAGCTTTATGAAACAAATACCAAGGCACGTAAGATACAGTTGAAGAATGAACTTCATACTGTGGAGAAAAAGAGCATGTCTGTGAATGACTATGCGTTGAAGATAAAGGGTATTGTGGAATCCCTTGTATCTATTGGTGTGTCAGTAGATGATGATGATAAGGTGGAGGTCTGTCTACGTGGTCTCGGGCCACAATACAAGGCGTTCAAGACGTCTATTCAGACTCGGGAAAACATTCCCAACTTTACAGATTTGGTGTCTATGCTGATTATCGAAGAGAAGAGCTTGGGTGAAGACCAACAGTCTTCACAAAGCAAAAACAGTTCAGAGCAACAGGCCTTCTACACGAGTTCATGAAGAGGATGAGGTAGAGGAGGCCGTGGACGCGGTCAAGGAGGTGGCCGAACAGGTAATCAGAATTATGGCCAGTAGCAACAGCAACAACAGTCCCAGAATCAACAACAACAACAACAACACGCAGGTGGAAGAGGCAAATTCAGAGGAAGGGGGAGTCAAAGAGGCCGTGGAAATTGGCAAAGGCAATATAATGATGCACGTGAATGCTATTATTGTGGTAAGCCTGGACATGTGCAGGCAGAATGCTATAAGAAGCAGGCCGACATGCAAAATGGGAAAGTGCAGCAAAACAACTATGCATCCTCAAGTAGAAATACTGAGGATAATGAAAGGTTGTTTGTTATGCAGCATGTCGTGAATGCCATGTCTGAAAATGTTGATGCAACACAAAAAGATAATGTATGGTATGTGGATTCAGGCGCTTCGAACCACATGACGAGTCATGGGGAGTGATTCAAGGAGATGAAAAACCCGAAAAGACCAGGTTTTGTGGAAACAGGGGATGACACTGCTCAGCCAATTGCCCACGTTGGAGATGTGCCATTGTCTATGCAGGATGGCAAAGTGAAGTATCTTGCAGATGTACTTCACGTTCCAAACATAACAAAAGAATCTGGTTTCAGTTGGCCAAATGATTGAGCAGGGTTTGCAGGTTTGGTTTAACCCTGATGGGTGTTATGTTGAAGATTTTAAAGACAAGTGCAGGTTGGTTGCAAAAGGCAACAGAGTGGGCAGAATGTTTACGTTGGATGTAGACATGCTTGAAATGAGTGCTGCGATGTTTGCAAATGGTTCAATAATTGTTGCAGACACAGACATATGGCATAAAAGAATTGGACATGTGAATGTGCAGAGATTGAAGTCTATGCAGACAAAAGGAATTGTGACAGGGCTGCCAAAATCTAAAGTGGAAGGTATGCAGAAAATATGTGAAGCATGCCAATTTGGGAAGCAAACAAAGCATGTGTTTCCATGTAACAGATATGTGAGCAGAAATGCACTAGATGTTGTGCATTCAGATGTATGGGGTCCTACAAAGACCATATCTATGGGAGGCTGCAGGTATTATGTGACTTTCATTGATGACCACACGAGGAAAGTGTGGGTATATTTCATGAAGGAGAAGAGTGAGGTGTTCAGTCACTTTCAGAATTTCAGAGTTTTGGTTGAAAAGCAAACAGGGAAATATGTAAAGTGCCTAAGGTCAGATGGAGGGGGAGAGTACTTCTCCAATGAGTTCTCTGAATTCTTGAAGAAGAATGGTATTCGGAGACAGTTTACATGCAGATACACTCCGCAGCAAAATGGAGTTGCTGA